>NC_084471.1:78287034-78592943 GCF_027409185.1 Cynocephalus volans | reverse complement strand
TACATTTTACTCACCAAAACCAAAAATTTCAAAAATAAATTTTCACAAATTTCTACTCATATATCCAGTCATATACACTAGCGAGGGGCTCTGCTTTGCAAAGGACAAGGTTTAGGTATACTCATGCATTATACAGATCAGTTCAGAAATTTCAGTGACCTTTTATGGTAGAGTGCAATTTTCAGAATCCTTGGCCTATGAGGGTCATTTCCTTCAGGATCACAATTGTATTTGATTTGAAGACAAACCTATGATATATCCCTGTACCTGAAACACAATTCATCACTGAATGAAATCCAATAAAATACTACTACATCAAAAGCAAGCAAAGGAAAATGAATTTAGGAGTAATTAATATTATTAAAATTTTAGGAACATAGCATATCTCTGAGTGCCTCAACTGAAGATCTGCTAATGCAACATAGCACCTGTGAGAAGGAGCAGAAACAGGGCTTGCCTGTCCACAATGAGGGCACTGAATCTCCCTTTCTCTTGTATACAATACATACATACGTGTGTATATACAACTACAAATAATACACATGTATGTCTATGTATGTATATTTACACACACGTGTGTGTATATATAGAGAGACAGAGAGATAGGGTGTGGGTGTGTGTGTATATATACAAAATATACACACATATCGGGGGGAGGGTTGTAGTTACAGTGATCACCATTACAAAATCTTTTGTTACTTGAGACATTTACTTCCTGAATCCCTCTTTCTGATCTCGTCTTCACTCCTGCTTTGATGACAGAAATAAGGTATCACTGAAGACATACATTTGTTCCAAATTGTTACAGTTCTGGTCCTTCTCCCATGTTTTTGTTTAATTCGTAGACACATGCCCACAAATAGGAAAGACTGTAGCAGAATTTCAATAGAGAACAATTAATGGCAGGAAATAGAAGTGAGTTCCACATTTCCTACTCTAGAAATTGTATGGTAAGGATCAGAAAAAACAATATTGGTATTCGATTAGCACATCCAGCAGACAGAAAATATTTGCATTCAGTGACTGCAGTCTGAGAACAGATACCCATGCCAAGCACTCCTATCAATCATTCCTTAAGCATTTCCACTAAATCCATTTTGATGGCCATAGTGCAGGATAGCTATTAATGCTTCTTTTGTGTGTTATCCTACTGTGCATAAGGATTGGGAAAGGAGAATTCGAAGACGTTTCTCCAGATGACTTTGTTTTTACACGTCTGTGGGTGTCTAACCTTATTTCCTTGGCGTTTTTGTTTCTAACTTGTGATTGTTTTTCATTAGGCAGATTCTTCTAATCTTCTAAAATGACACAAACTATAACTTTAATTGATATCGTTTGAGATGCTCTTCTAGATAAATATGGCTCTCTAGGGATGAGGTCAGTATTTGAAAATCTACATATGGCTGTTTTATTTTGAGGCATGTCTGTAGTCACCATATGGTCAATGGCAATCTATGAAGGGAGTCAGGATGTGTCTATTTAAAATACTGACTGAAATTTGAGTTTCTACTTAAAAATGCTTTGATCCAGCTCCTTTTTCTGAATGCTAATTCTTACTTTGTTTACTTAAAAACGCAATCTGCCCACCATACTGCAAAGTTAATTTGCAAAATAAAACTAATTTCTATATATTTCATTGATTAAATCTCAGTAATGCATTTATAAAAAGTATGGCGTTACATTCATTAGCAGAGGTGTAGAAATGATTCTAATCTTGCTGTTCAACTTGTTCACGGCTTATTTAGACTATTCTAGTATGGCTCATGATTATTTGAATGCACAGTTTAAACAGAAGTGAAGCACTGTCTAGCTGAATGCCCCTCAGGGATGTTCTAGAACATCCTGTCCTCTGAGGTCCCTTAAAACACCAAGATTCTATGACTTTCTTGAATGAAGCTATTTTAGCAACATTTACGTTAAAAATATATGGCTCCTTATGTGAAATATAGCCATGATGTAACTGTTATGTAGGAATATAAACAAGTGTTCTATTTGAGTTCTATTTATGTGGCTATTATAAATTATTCCCATTCATTATTCATAAAGCTACTATAAATGTCTTAGGAAAATAGTGAAGAGCCATTTTTCTAGCACTTTTCTAAAAGGTACAATTCATAAATATTCTATTTAGCCTACTGGTATGAAGCCCTCTCACTTTATTGTTATGTATCCATTTGGTCTTTTAATGAAAGGAGGGAAGGAGAAGAGAAGGAAATACATCTGTGGGACTTGAATGGCTGTAAAGGGGCAAGGCAAACTAAATTATTTCTAATAAAACAAAGAACCGACATATGTAAAACCAGAAAACAGCATCCATATCACCTCAAAAATGTCTGTTTCAACACGAAATTTTGACCTAAAGAGTCATGACTTAAATAGATTCCCTATACACACACAATTTCACCCAGGCTAGTCTCTTTTGCTTCCAAAATTCTTTTAGTTTTAAAAAACACAACAAACAAGACATACAAAAGCACACTTTTTACCTCTAAACCTGATCTTTTTCTTAACCACCAAAGCAAGATAGCATACGTCTCCTAATGCTTCAACAAATATCTTTCTAAGTCACATTATTATATTTGCTGTCATGAAGGATACTTCTCACTGCTCACACTGGGAACATGCTATACAATGCCTCATGCAAGAAACTATGGAGATGCCAGTGAAAGTCTTTTTTCTCTTGAGGGACTTTTTTTTCCCCTCATGAGCAGTAAGAATTGTGTAACTGACTGCATTATCCTTCCTGTTACAGCTGATAGGAAGCTCAGAACCAAATATGCAACGGATCTTTACTAAGATTTTATGCTGTTACGGTCAATAATATAAATATACATGTTATCTCTCCCCCTGGTGTTGACTTTCTCTTCTAATTTTCAATTAACCATACCATTATGTTTCTATTTTTATTTTAGTTCCTATTTTACAATTTACATTTTTGAATGTATCTACCATAAGCTTCCTAAAATCATTTAGGGAATAAGACAAGTCATAACCAAACAAACAAGTAAACAAATCATGTAGAACAGCTGTAGGTACTCAACAAATTCAAAACCAAATTCATTAAATCACACAGTTACACATGTGTGTTTCCTCAGTGTTGCTTACTGTAAGTGCTCAATGAAAGATTACTGAACTGAATTAAAAATAATTTGGTTATATAAAATGTTTTCTTTGAATGTTTTTCACCTCATAAACATCTTCTTTTAAGGTTTAACATTAACAAATAATTTGAAATGTTACTGTCTTTGTCAAAAAGTATGCAAAGTTTATTAATCAAGCTATTTCCATCATTTCAAAATTGGCTTGGGTCATATCAGCTTCTTTGGGTGGATGAAAGGCTCGACACTATAGTTTCTTTATGGCAGATAGTAAATTCATAGTGTGGCTCCCCTCCTTACGTTCTGACACACTATATAACAATCAATATAACTTATAATAGGGGTTTGGAACAACATACATGCCTAAAAGGAAAAATTACTTCCAGAGCTGAAAATGAAAAATTGAAGGTATCAAGTAGGCTCTTCATTGGGGACCTTTCATTCACACCTCACTGATCAAGTGTCATCTGTAAGAATCACATGGCAGGAACACAGGAACAGCACTTATGGCTAAAGTAGGGCAGGGAACACAGCCCACAAAGCTTCTGTTGGGAAATACATCTCCCAAGAGCCTGCTGCCAAAGAATGCAGTTTATGCAGATGATGGTTAATTAACTTGACTCATCTGTTACACTGCACTGAAGACCTTGTTTCTTATTTCACTGAGAAAACAGAAGCAATTAGAAGAGAATTCATCTTCCCACCAAATCTGTACTGTCCCTGTATCCTAACCAATATAACTTGCCATCCAGACTGTTACAAGGTCAACCTCTCTACTTTTGATGTGAACCCTACCCCTTTAAGCCTGTTGAGAACAACGCTCCTGTAATAATTATCCATCCATCCCTTCCAGTGTCAGTTTCCCCTATCTATTGGATCTTTCCCATCAGCATAAAATCTTGATTTAGTATCATCCATGGGAAGATAAAACTGAAAATATCAACTTTTTGAAAAATTCACTCTCCAGTTTCTACCTAATTTTCCTGTGTTCGTTTACAGAAAATCTACTTAAAACTCATCTGTACCTTTTAAATCTCTGCTTCCCTACCTCCTGCTCTCTCCTAACCCCAGGCTTTCATCTTCACCAATCCGCTGAAATTGTTCTGGTCAATGTCTCCAACTACCTCCATCTTGCAAACTCAATGATCAAACCTCTGCCATCTTACCTAAACTAAGAGCAACACTGCAAACAGTGGCTTTCTCCTTCTTTCCTGAAACACGCCCTCCACAGGCTTCCAGAAATCACTTTCTCTTGGTTTTACTTCTATATCACTGATGCCTCTGCTCACCCTGCTTCGCTGGATTCAGCTCCTCTTCCTGACTTCCAAACTTTGGAATGCTCCAGTGTCCCGACCTCTTCCCTTCTCCCCATACATGCATTCCTCATGGATCTTCTCCAATCCCATGACTCCCAAATGAACACTGTCATACTACCCCCTCTCCTCTGAGCTAAATATTCACATACCCAGCTTCTTACTCCACACCTGCATTTAAATATACAATTGGCATCTCAAATTGTGCTGACCAACACAGTATGCTAAATTCCTCAGCAATTCACTTCTTCAGCATTCCTCTTTTCACTAAATAAAACCCCCATTCACCCAGCTGTTTAAACAACCAGAATCACCTTCCCCACACACCTGTCATTCTAGTCTATTCACTCAGGCTACATTTTTTCTTCATAGTACTTAACACCATCACAAGTCAAGCTATGGATTTATTTTTTTCCTTGTTTATCTCCCTTAGTAGATTCTAATTTCCATGTAGTTAAGGTTTCTAATCCTATCCCCAGAACCGTTTGTAACTTGCATATTTGCTGAAAGTTTTCTACTTCAAAAAGTACAACTGCTTTTGACTCAAGGCACATTTCCATACCAATCTGCCTGATCTTTCACAGGATCAGACAGTGGAAAAAGCATGTGCTCTGGATTAGATATGTCTTGATTTTTATATAGGATCTCTGCCCTACCACCCCCATCACTATCACCAGCAGCAGCAGCATTATCTTTGTCATTGACAACATTTATCCAGCACTTATTATATTCCACAAACCATGCTAACTTCTTTATACATATCGTTTAACTCTCACAACAAATCTATGGAGTGAGCGTTATCATTCTTATTTTACAAATGAAGTTTACAGAGATCACAGAACTGCTAACTGATACAGCTAGAACTTAGTTCAGAACCTTATTCCAAAGCCCTTCCTCTTAACCAATATATTATCCTGCAATCCCACTTTAACAACTTGTTCAAAGTCACTCACATAGTTATAAACTGCACAGAGAGGACTCAAGGCCATGTCTGATCTCAGCCCAGGTTCTTACTAACTATGCTGCACGGAATCAGCATCCTCATTCATAAAACAGGTGATGACACAAACCTAGCTGATGTGTGCACACTGCCTGGACCAGGCTTGCACTCAACAGCTGCTAGCTCCCTTTCCTGAGTTCTGACACTTGTAGGTACTTAAATATTTTTTAAAAGCTTCACATTGTAAACCAAAGTTCTTAGTCCCTGTATTATCTTCTAGTATTTCTGAAGCACTTCTTCATTGAGAATCTAAATGTCAATGCTACAAAATTATCTCTTAAGGTATGTTCAAATTACTAAAGTATCATATCTATAAAGCAATTTGCACACTTCTAGACAAATGACATGGAGCAAAGATGAAGATCACTGAATATCACTGCCTGTAAACTAACTGAGAAGTTTTAATACTATGACTGTTTATAAATAATTCCTCTGCTACCCTATGTGTTTACACCTTAAATTTTCCTTATAAATTTTTTACATGATTTTTCACAGACAATAGAGGCAAAATTCCTAAATTTTGAATTAAATATTTTATGTTCAGACACTTTTATATGTTATAACTGAATTATATAGCTCAATTTTACTTTACTTTTCAGAAATCTTAAAGTTCATACTAACATCAAAAGGCATGTACTCATTTTCTTCAAGATTTTACTTTTACCTTATATAGCCAAGTATTTTTGTTATGCCTGGAAAGGGTTGAACTTCTACTCACTATGGTGATCCTTTTTACAAATGCCTCCAGTTTAAATAGGTGGAAATACAACAAATATATTTAGAGGACAAATTTCACTTAGGCAAACTGTATACTCTGTTAAATCCTAATTTTGAAAAGTTGAGAGAAAAAACAATCACTCCCTACCACCTGACTTACCCTTTACTTTGCTAATTTGCTATGAGACAGGAAGAAAATAATGCCCAAGGAGGAAATTGGGAAAAAATTATATTCCCTAATATTAAGCCAACAAATTATTTTAACTATATACATCCTTTCAAGACAATCTATTTTCTAAATTTTTTAATTGACATGTTTATTGTACATATTTATGGGGTACACAGTTATATACTTCAATACATGTATATGATGTGTGATGATCAAATCAGGAAGACAATCTATTCACATTCTTAATTCTCATACAAAAATATGTCCACGTAATAAACTTTATTCAACTGACTACTTGGAAAATGCTGACATTTTTACCATATTTGTACCATTAAAAGGTAGTAAATATTTTCTAAATTTTTCCATAGCAAGCCCCATTAATTCTAATTGAAGCTTCCCATTCCCAGTTTATCCTGCGCAGACGACAAAACAGTTTAGAGATTGCAGCCAAATGCAAGGATTTCCCAGAAGGAATCTGAAAATAGGTTATAAGTATTCAATAAGCCACCTGTCTGGATGAAAATTTATTTATTTGATCTGAATCCAAATTTCAAGCAACCCATGCATGGAACAGATGTATCTTATTAAATGCAACTGTTTTTATTTTACTTTTTATTAACATGCATATGCATATCCACAAATGGATAGAGCAACTCTAAAGAGCCAAAGGATATAAATGTTCAATAATGCATGTTTGCTTTTGAATCTTGAGTTGTAAATAAACAACAAACCATATTCTTAAATTTAAACACTCTAAATAGTTATGTGTACTAACAGCAGACTAAGAGTGCTCCCTTCTAAGCTGAGTGTCCAAATATAATAACTTATACATCAAAAGAGTGACAACACCATTCAGAAATGGGAAGCACAGAGGAGGAACTATTGTCATAGGGTGTAAACTTAGCCCAGCAGTTCATTTTCTTATCTTCTAATGGGACTGAAAACAGACCTTAAAATAGCTGCTCCTTTAAATAACCGCTTCAAGTACCTATTATGACAACAGTAAAGCAAGTTCAAGGACATAACTGCCCCCATAAACATCCAGAATTAGAGAGAGCAGGCAAGTTAGTTAACCTCTCCACATACCACCACCTTTCTAGTTACTGTCAAATGCAATTTATTATCATCACCAGGACTCTGTATGAACTTGTAGCCTCAAAGATAAAATAGGCAAGGACCTTACCCTCAAGAAACTTACAGGATAGATGGCACTTATCAAGGTAGAAATGATAAGCACCATAAGGGGTGAATCAGTGACCTGAAATTTGAGAACAAGAAAGATGTATTCTAGGTGAGGTAGACCATATATGAACACATTTATTAGTTCCATGATTAAAGTTACAAATATTACTTTTCATAAGTATTACTTCTGGCATTTCCTACTTGTAACCATGTTTTAGCTTTTAATCAGAAATACATCATTTGCAAGCAGAGGACCAAAATGACTTACCTTACCTAGTATTTTATATAAGATCTTTTCATTGAATACTTTCACCAAAGCCAAAACTTCCACTTTCCTAGACATTTTGCATCTCTTGAAACTTTCTGGTCTTACTGTTAGATAGAAAATGAAATCTACCTATAGAAAAATTCAGGTATGTTATCTTTCTCTAGCTCTAGCACTGCCATCTCATACAATGCACTAACATGTTTTCCTAAAAAAATTAAATTTTAAGAACAATCAGAAAGGAAAGAATGAAAACAACATATTTATTTTAAGCTAAATGATTGGATTTCACAGGGTTTGACAGCTGGGTAAAAGGTGAGGATGAAGGGACTAGAGAGAGGAAGGTAGGCATGATCTCATATTTATTCAGTTCCTCCTAAATTCAAGTTCTATATGAATTAGTCTGCACTGCTCCTTACTAAGAGGTTTCCAGTATTAGTCCCACTGGGCATATTAGAAAACAAAGTCTCAGAGAAGCTAAGTAAGTTTTCAAAGATCAAAGAGCTAGTAAGTGGTAAGGTCAATACTTATCTGACTTCAAAACCCTAAAAAGTCCCTAATCTTTCCACATATCAAACTGTTTCTCTAATTCCTTTCAGATAATGAACAAGCAACTGAGCCAAAGAGAACTTCTTTCATCCCTACAGGGATTATTCTGTCTCAATCTTCACGTTCTCAAGAAGAAAAAGGCAATGAAATAAGCCTCTCTAAAAAGAAGCACAGCCTTCTTCTATTCTCATTAGATTAGGCAATGTGGCTGATTTTTGGAGAAACACATCAGAACTTATAAACCTGTTTTCTTCAAAGTCACCTTGGGAGGGAAGTTATAAGGTTGTTACAGCCCAAAATATTCTGAAAATCTTTCAGAACAATCATTGGAGCCAGTGACACACTCACTATCCTCAGTGGTCACAAATGTTCATTATTTGCAAATGAATTTGGCTTTTGCTAGTGGAGTCATCTAGAGGCAAGCCCTATTGATAAAATGGCCTATGTCATTGAGTAAAAGCATTCACAATAAAGCTGCTGCTGGGCTGGCTGATTAGCTCACCTGGTTAGAGATGGTGCTGATAACACAAGGTCAAGGGTTTGGATCCCCATACCAGCCAGCCACTGAAAAAAGAACAGGTGTCTATAAATTAATGAACTATGCCAAGCTATTGCTCTACGTGGGCCCCTGCTCATGGCCTTCCATCCTTCCTCTGGTTAACACCCTCTCATCCAAGATGCCTTTCATGAACACATTTCCTTTCTTTAGAGGTCTTATTATTACTATGAATAAAAGTAGTTAATGTATGTGTTCTTATTAATGTTGTCTCCCCACTACATTCTAAATGCTAGGAGCTCAGTAACTGTGGTTTTGTCACCACAGTATATTTGGTATCTAGAGAGAACTGATACAAGTAAGCACTCAGTAAATTTGTGTTGGGTGAGTGAATGGAAAAGATTGTTTAGTAACTCTAGAACTGGCTCCCAAGGCAATTCTACTAAAAGTAGAAGTCATCTGAGCAATAAATGGCAGCATCACTAAAATACAGTAATACAATAATAAATGGAATCTTTTATAACAAGGAGTTTAATAAAGGAGAAGGATATAAAATAAGTTTTTTTAATTTAATTTTTGTATTTACTGAATTTAAATGTAAATTCCTGGTACTGTAAGTAGGATACAATATACTACACATTTAGAGGAAGTAAATTATTAGAAAATCATTACTACCACTCATTACGTAGGTTTAATATAGAAATTCTGAATTATTAACATCCAGTGAATATATCCCATTATTTTTTAAAAGGGATTTTTTTTAAATCAAAACCATTTACTTCTTTGATGATGGTACATAAAAGGTGGCCAATAGTTTCTTTTAGTTAATTTTTTAAGTGGATAATGTCCTTGTTGACTAAAAATTGAGAGTATTCTACAGGGATTCAGAGATTTTTGTCAACATCTTTATGGCTTTGTAAGTAGCAAAACAAACAGCCCTTAGACAAATGGATAGCTTTTCACATGCTCATGAACTGGCAGAGATTTGCTGTCATATAGCTTTACAAAGATGGAAGAAGCGATCTATAGGAGGTCACTGGGCAAACCACGAGGAAGGAAAAGTTTGACAGTGATTTTTAAACCCTTTAAAAGCGAGAATATCATAATCAGAATATCAAAACCACCAACTTGTTTCTTGGACCTATACTTAGCTTACCTGCATGTATAGGGGAGAGATATAAGCAAACAATTTTTATTATAATAATAAGACAAAATTAATGTTGGTAATCTGGAAAGTTCCAAAAAATGAAAAACAAAGGAGAAATAATCCCAAAACTCACTGTCTAGAGGAAACCAACACTGTGGTCTTGTTTCTCTTCCCAGGGCTTTATTCTGCACATTGGTCATCCTGCTGTTTGTTTCTTAGTGTCAGATGGTTTGAGAGAATTCCCATAGCTTCTCTTTACTTCTACTCCTCACATGTGCTCATTTCCTTTTTCTGAAATTGCCAGGTTAGCCATTATTTGCTTTCTGTTATGCATACTACCAAATGCTTACTTAATAAAAATGAAATAAAGTTTCCTCAACCATTAAGGAAAGTATTAAGGAACTGACCAAAATGATTATTAATTCACAACATGTCTCCTGATAAATTCCGTTTGAAGTGTCAAAAGGTAAGTGAAAGGTGTAAATATGTTCCAGAACCTAAGAAACAAGGTTAAGTGTCTGGTGCACAGATGGGTTGTAGACCAGAAGATTGCTCCTAAGAAACGATAAAACAATGGACTGACATGTGAAGATATAACTAAGGCTTGGATGTGGGGCTGGCCAGTTAGCTGACTTGGTTAGAGCACGGTGCTGATAACACCAAGGTCAAGGGTTTGGATCTCCACACTGGCCAGTGCCAAAAAATAATAATAATAAAGCTGAGATGTGAAAAGGAAATACAGTCAGCCCTGCATATCAAATAGTGGATTCCACATGTGTGGATTCAACCAACTGCTGATCAAAAATATTTCCAAAAAAACAACTATGTCTGTACTAAAAATGTACAGACTTTTTTCTTGTCATTATTCAGACTTCCTTCTCATCATTATTGCCCTATACAACAAACAGTATTACAACTACAAGGAAACTTTAAAACATTCATGGAAAGATCTGTACTCTTTTAATTCTATTTCCTAATTTCTATTTTTTTTTAAGTGCCCTCCTATTTACACAGCGTTAACATCATATTAGATATTATAAGTAATCTAAAGATGATTTAAAGCATACAGGAAGATGTGTGTAGGTTATTTGCAAATACTACACCATTTTACATCAGACACTTGAGCATCCATGGATTTTGGTAGCCACGGGGGCCGCCCTTGGAACCAATCCTCCACAGATACTGAAGGACGACTGTATTTACAAAACACAGCAGCGGGCATATACTTTATATTCTACCAACCAAAACGTAAGACTTGAGAATACAGGCAGCATAACTAACAAAAATCAAAACTCCAAATCTTTTGATGCTCCTTTTAGTAGGGTGGTTCTTTACCTCTTTTCATGCCACCATATCATACCTCCATCTATAAGTCATTACATAATAAGGGCCCTAATCCAAATCATGAGGCCTCTGACCCCATGACCTAATTACCTCCCAAAGGCCCTATTTCCTAATACCATCACCTTGGGGGGTTAGAATTTCAACATATGAATTTTGGGGGACATACAAACATTCAGACCACAGCAGACCACATATTCTCTGGAGATACTGATCCATGCTTGTTTAGGACACGTTTACCCACCTTGCCTCCTGTGATTTAACTCAGTTCTCAGTTAGTGATGTGCCTTCTGACATAATGAGCTAGTACACTGCTTCTCAAACTATCTGTGAGGTAAGACCAATTTTTTTTAAAATTTCCAATTTGTTACAGTCTGATACTTTGGTTAAATGTAATAAAATTAATTACTAGAAAAACAAAATTTTAAAAAGGCAAACAGAATATGGCGATTTTTAATTAGATTAAATAGATATTAAATTACTGTTTGCTATAAGTTTCTAAATGCTTACTCTCGATTTCTGTGTTAAACCAATAGCAGACCAAAAATAGTGTGGACAGGCACCAGTCTATGGACCACACTTTGGGTCACACTGATGAAGCCAACTGTAGCGATTGAATTATATATCCCCAAAACTCCCCAAAGCTTGAATTGTGTCCCCCAATTTTTATGTATTAGAAACTTAGCCCCCCCCGTGACTAAGAGGGTGGGAAATCCTATTATGGTAGTTGAAAGGTGGAGACTTGAAGAGGTGATTAGATTGTAGGACCATGCCCTACTGAACGGATTAAAAATGGTGGTCAGGAGCGCGGTTCTGAGAGCTTTAAAAGAGGAGAGTCTGTCTCTCTCTTGCTCTCTCTGCTCCACCATTTTCACAGTGTGATACCCTGCCGTCACTGAAGCCACCACCAAAGAAAGCCTTCACCAGATGTGTTCCCTGGACTTTGGACTTCTGAGCCTCTGAAACTGTAAGCAATGAGATTCATTTTCTTCATAAATACCCAGTTGCGTGTATTTTGTTATAAGCAACAGAAACAGACTAATACACCAACCAGTTTCAAAGAGTATAAATCTCAAGCATATCTATGGTGACCACCACAAGCTACAGGTCGGAGATTGCATAAGGCATCTAGCCTGGTGTTGGTTAAAGATGCCACTTATGCCTGGACTGGAATGGTGTAGTGTGTTGGCTTTCAAAAGGCCTGTATTTCCCAGAGATACAAGGATAAAAGCAATTGAAAGCAAGATTTGAATACCTAGAGATGATACAATTTTAAGCTTTGGCCATAAACTCTACATTAAACAACCTGGTTTCCCCTTTGGCAGCTTTTAAACTACAACCTTTTGGTTTTAAGTAAAACAGCTTTCCCTGAACAAAGTATTAAGTAAAACCCAATTGCTCACACCCACAAAGCAAACAGAAATCTGCAGCTTCACACCATGGGCAGGCTGCCATGAATGAAATATTAAAATGTCAGATAAGATGTGATCTCTGTCCTCAAGGACCTTAATTCAGACAGACATGTCAACAAACAATGACAAAACAATGAAGTAAGTGCTATAATTGAGATACGTATAAAGATCATGGTACATCTATACATTGCTGGTTCACAGATTCGCATACCCAAATCTGCCCTGCCTCCTGAACCAAAAACTTGCTCACCCAACTGTCTACTCAATTTCTTCACTTCAAACAATTTCTTCATTTCAAACAAAATGTGTCAAAAGCAAAGTCCTGACTCCCTTCCCCCAAATAATAAGAATAACCTGCTTTTTCCACAGTCGCTCAGTTAATGGCTACCCATCCTTTGAGATGCTCAAGCCAGCAACTATGATTTGGGGAACCAACAGTGTATAGATAGTATTTGAGATCATGACCTTTACACATTTCTAAATCACTTTTTTAAATTGATTTATTAATTTTTTTTTTACATCTAAGGTGTTGTTGCAGAGCAGTTAGGGAGGATGGGGAGGGGGAAGGAGGAAGGAAATAGACTGGGAGGAGTACGGAGGAGGAGAGGCTTGGCTGAGGAGATTGATTTTTCTTAAAATTAAAATGTTATAATTTAAAAGTTGCCAAAGGAGAGACCACACTTATAAATTTAAAGTGTATAGGCAAAGCTTAAGATGTTACCATCTCTAGGTATTTCAGTCAAAACCTTCGGGTCATTTTTCATTCCTCTTTCTCTTATGTCCCACATCTACTGGGTCAGTAAAACACTATCAACTCTACACTCGACCACTTCTTCCGACTCCCACAGCAGCACGCAGGCCTCGGCCACATCATCTCTTTCCTGGATTATTCCAATAGCCTCTCATTTAAGGGACCTGATTCCACCACTGTCTCACTCCAGTATACTCTGAACATGGGAACCAGATGAGTCTTTCTAAACCTAAGCCTGCTGTGTCAATACTCTACACATAACCTTTCAGTGGCTTCCCTTCTTGTTCCAGAATAAAAGGCTAAATCTGTAGAGTCTCTATATAACCTGCCCTTCTGCCTTTATCTCCTGAAACTCTCCATTGCTTTAGCCACGCTAGCCCAGATACCTGAATGGCCCGCTCTCCTCATTTATTTTAATCTTTTGAACATGGACCACCTCTCTGACCTTCCTCAATCAACCTGTGCAACAGTGCAACCCTGTTGCTCCACTCTCATCTACCATCTACCATCACTCATACCTACCATCTGCTCAACAAGTTTTATCTTTTATCACCATCACCCATTAACCTTTATCACCATCTGTCATCCATATGTTTATGTGTCCATTAGTCACCTCTCCCACAAAAAAATAAAACATTGAGAGGGCTTCCTTTCTTTCACTGCTAAATCTTCAGTTCCCAGAACTGTGCCTGGTATGTAATAGGCATTCAATAAATACTTTCTGAATGAATGAATAATCAAAGATGAATGCCTTGCTCTGGCTCGTTATGGAGAATGTCAGGGAAGGATTTACACAAAACAGATGACACTGAAACTAGGTCCTGAAAGAACATTCAAGCTGGTCTGACATGGAAAGGGCTAAAATTATCATTGCCATATGCACAACTTTTTCCACAAAATCTTCCAGCATAAGAGTACATTGTAAGGAAGACTATTAGTGTTTTAGCTAAGAGAATTTTCAGCAAAGAAGTGAATCTCCATGATCCAAAAGAGGATCAGGGTGTGGGTAAGCAATAAGAAAAATGCCACAGTTGTCAGGAAATTTTGCAGATGAGAAATTACTGTGAAATGTCAAGCTCCTAAATAACGTAAACATGCTCCCAGTAATCTGTTTATTGTTGCCCCAACACTCCCCTCTCTTCCCCCCCCCCCAAAAAATTTCAGTTTTATTCTCCTGGAGTTTTCTCTGACTGAACTATAGCTCTTATTTTATAAAGGAAGCCAATGAGGAGAAAATATTACTCAAAGTCTAGGACTTCTTTCTTTTATATAGAATTCTGTTGTAGTACATCTATTCTAGTGACTCCTATGAGCATGCATTCTGGAGTCATATTTCTCAAATATTACCTCCTTTCACTATCTGAAATGGTCTTCCACATATTTAGTTACTTACTTGTTTATTTCTCATCTTCCTCCCATTAGAAAGTGAGTTCCTTCTAACACAGCAGAGACTTAACTATCTTCTCACAGTATCCCTAGGATCAGAAAAGTGCCAAGCACACAAAGCACCCAATAAATGCTCAATGAATGGATGAATACAATTCAAATGATACATGAATATTTTACATAGGGAGTTTAGACTTTTAACTTCTAGCACCTGTTTCAGCAGTACATTTTCCTCTAGGAGTTCTTCTGCTTAACAGCATTATCAAAAGTACAAGTAGGACTGTGTTCACACTTGCATTTTGGGCTTTATCATATTCTAAAAATGGTATCTCAGCACACACCAGAGAATCGTAAAGTCTAGGGAATGGCTGCTCTGATGATACAGTACTAGGGGAAACATGGCAAAAGAAGGCACAGGGATTGCTGCAACACTTGTTCCAGGATCATAACATGGTGTCCCTGTTTCACAGAAGTGACACTGTCCCCTTCCATCACCCCTAGTGGCGTCTGTGCTTGGGATTTAATTTATTAATACCCATACTTAATTTGTACATTACATGATCACAGTTTAGAAACTTTAAGCAATGCCAACTGTCTCTACAATAAAAGCCAAAGTGTTAAGACTTGTCAAATGTCCAAATTAACATAAACACATTCAAATTAGTCTCAAATGTATTAGACTCACAAACCTAGGCATCAAGGCCCAAGTCTTCTCTATTTTTTCATCACCCAGCATCCATCTCTCCCCTTCCTCTGCCCAGTCTTCTACTGCCCACCATCAAAATGTACTCATTCATTATGCATTTATTTACACAGTTCATAAACTCTTAGCTCTTAGCATCATCCAAAGGACTTTTTCTATGTTTCTAACATTGTGAAATAATGTCCCACTGGCTAATGAAGGAATTCCAACCTTATAATAGGTCATTATGAAGAGTGCCTTCTGCAAGGTCTAGTTAGCTGACAGGTGGAAGCTTCTTCTCTACCCTGGTTCAGGTCCCCTCAGGTTTTGTGAACCAAAGAGACTCCACCACTTCACCACCACCTTTCCCATCCACATGAAAGCCCCTCTTCCTCCCTCTGTCCCACCCCACATCAGTCAGCCCTTAGCAAGGTTATGGACGCTGCCCTTGCTCAGGCCCTGGGGGCCAGACAAGCCCCATACCACGGAAGCTTAGGGATGCTCACTATTTTGGATAAAGCTGTAATCCCTTCTACAACTGTTGTTTCTCCTTTTTAAATCAGCTTTGGGGTAATGGTGGAATGCATCTTCCTCACATCTTAAGCATAATCAAAGTAAAAGAAGAGGAAAAAGGATGACTGGAGACATTTGGGCTCACCAAATCAGGATGTTGTGAGCTATTACGGCTGGTAGCTTTCAATTTTTCCATCAGAAACAAAAATAGACCAAAACCATCTACTATCACCATTTCATAAAAAAAGGACAAAAATGCAGTAAGAATACAATCATAAAATAAGGAACTTTTTAATCTGGTTCATTATTAAGTCTTAACTTCATGGAGTTCAACCGTCAGTGATACTGTTTTTCTCTACTCAATGTACCCAACTGTTTGGGACTTATTTAGACTGCTCCTTTACAGAAAGAACCTCAGGCAACCTTATACCAATAAACATGAAAAAAATAACAGGATGGCAAGTGGGACATTTTTTTTTTAATTGCCCTGAATTGATGACGTGAAGAAGGTCCATAGCTGTGGAGGACAGAGGGGCATTTAAGTAGCTGATGTTCTAAAGAGAACATGTAAGAGGAGAGGGGTGCTCCTCACACCTCAGCCAGTAAGCAGATATTAAGAAAGTCATCCCAAGATGGGAGGTGCCTGCATGACCAAGAGAGATAATCACACTGCCTGGCTAGACATGTGTGTATGAGGTATCCTTGCTGATCTGCCTCCGGCGTCTCCCTGAGTAGGAAAGATCATTGGAGAGTGATGTTAGCAGGAGGGGAGGTGGGAGAGGGGAGAGGGTAGCCTGAGTGACAGCCATGGGGCAGGATGACAATGACACTGTGAGCCCATTTGAGATGAGGCAGAAAGCTTTAACTCAGATGTGGAACTAAAGTTTTAAAGCAAATGGACTTATAAAAAAATGAGGAACAGAATGTGAGAACTCTGCTACCCATGAAAATGGAAGGCAGTTCTACAAAGCACAGTTGGGTGCAGTGAGCAGAAAAAAATAAAATCATTCATGGTTGAACTCCACGAAGTTAGGACTTCATAATGAACCACATAAAAATACTTTGTTTTCTAAGCTGGCTGCAAATCAAAGAAAACTCCTGTATGGACCAGCACAGACCTATAAATTAATTTAGAGAAAACCTGATCTAGTCAAAGCCTTCATTTTACTGTTAAATAAAAATTATAGGATGCCATTGTTTTAGACTGAGCTCCTGCACTAGGCCCCAGGAGATCAAACTAAAAATCAAAACGGAGTCACCCCTGCATAAGTTCCAGGTCACTCAGGTAGGTTGTGGTCTAACTTTCCTACAAATCAGGAAAAAGAGATATAACAGCCAATTTCCTGAACAGGCCAGTTTAAATCTTCAGTAGGTATGACAATGAAGTTCCCTCTGCTTTAATCCTTACATAAAAGAGAAAGCCTGATGTTTACTAATCAGTTACTTCTGTATTGTTCTGTCTCCCTGTCCTGACCTTACAAGGAAAGTAACTTTGAAAAGACCAAGCCTCTTTTTGTTCTTTATTTGTTTTCTTCAGCCTTTTCTGTGTATAGAGCCTCTGTTATTTGTAAAAGACTTCAGAGCACCTCTGACTCCGTGGATGGTGTTTCCCTGGAAAATCCTCACGAGTGGCTCCCTATAAATTTAAACAATTATTTGTGCCTCAACAGCCTTAATTTCAGTCAATGTTACGTAACGAAGAAAATTGTTTTTCAGCTCACACTTAAGGACCGCAGTGATTATGCTAGGTTTTCTTCTCTTGCTTTGTTTTCATTTTGAGTACTCCATGGATAATGCCAGCTCCCCGAGAGGTGCTAGCCTGAAAAGAAAACTCAATACTGGGCAGGAGAAAAATAGAATATTAAAGAGGTGGTAGGGAGAAAGATGCAGCAGTTCAGCTAAACTCCACCACTCTACCTTTTAGTGGTCATAGCTATCCATCTTCTTTTGCCCACTGTTCATCTTTCCTCCCATTTTTCTCTTATTCTCTTTTGCCACTTTCCTCCATCACTCTTTTCCCTTCCTTTTCATCCCCTTTCCTGGGGTCAACTATGGCAAATAAGAGAGTGACACTCAAGAACGGAAGAGACATCACTTCAGATTGTCATCCAAGAAGCTCAAAAGGCAGGATACTAATATTTCCTAACAGATACATCTTAGTAATAACAGTATTACCAGGTAAATGTCATTATATGTTACATTTTGGATCTCAAAATTAAGCAGTAAGATCAAATGACCCAAAAAAAAAAAAAAAAAACCACATAAATGTACAAATTCATCATTTCTATTTTTAAGATGTACTAAAACTGAGGGGCCGGCCTATGGCTCACTTGGGAGAGTGTGGTGCTGATAACACCAAGGCCATGGGTTCAGATCCCTATATAGGGATGGCCGGTTTGTTCACTTGGGAGAGCGTGGAGCTGACAACATCAAGTCAAGGGTTAAGATCCCCTTACCGGTCATCTTTTAGGAAAAAAAAAAAATACTAAAACTGACATAATTAAATTACTACCAATTTCTTATAAAGAGAAATCGGGGCTGGGTTGTTATTATTTTTCTTTCCTTAACCAAAATGAAATGTATCACTTAGGTCACAATGCACTTTTCAATTTGCCAGTTTTAAGATTTAATATTCACAGATATGAGTACAAACAGTTCTACATACCATAAATATATATATATATTTAAAATATATTGCCGTCCTTTCCTTTATTAAAAAAAA
The DNA here is from genome assembly GCF_027409185.1 of Cynocephalus volans. Taxonomy (NCBI): domain Eukaryota; kingdom Metazoa; phylum Chordata; class Mammalia; order Dermoptera; family Cynocephalidae; genus Cynocephalus; species Cynocephalus volans. The sequence continues at coordinate 78,574,200 of NC_084471.1, read as the reverse complement.
CTGAAGATGAATCTTATTTTACAATTATGACGTACTTAGTCATCTAACAGGAATAACCTTATAACAATAAAAATGCTAATTCTCAAATATAAAACAGAATTTACTTCATCTCCTATCCCAGTAACCATCATTTCAAGACTTACATAAATAGCAATGACTATTTAAGAAACATTACTACTGATGAAAATTTCCAACAATTTGACTTTAATATTTTATCACTACTCAACTTTTCATGCTAACCTTTTATGACTATCCTTTTTTAGGAGCTAATAATCATAAAAGATAAGCTTTTAGTAGAAACCACAAAAAGAAACAGTGCAGTCTGGGTACCATTTCTCAGATGCTGCTTGAGAGATGCAGAGCAAGTCCCTGATGGCTTTACTACTGCATCCTCCACGTGTGAGTCAGTTGCTAGGAAACGTGAAAGATGGGGATGCAGTATTAGGCTTGTGGAACAATGAGCAAGCCTAATAGCTACCTGAATACTAACACATAACCTTCATGAACTGTTCTCTACCTTAAGAGGCTGAAGATTACTATGTGTTATTTTTCCTAGAGAAACAAATTTTTATGTAGCCAAATGCCTTCCTTTAACTTTAATAAACAGATTTGGTATCCACTGAAATAAGAAGTAACAAATGAAAACATCTTAAAATATTTCTTTTCAGCCAGAAGTTGCACCCATCCTATCAAACTTACAGATGATTAAAAACTAATCTCACCGCTTCAAGCTTTACTTTGATATTGCTGCATATACATACCTGTGCATACACATGTGCACATGTGTGCATGCACATACAAATAACAGAAAAAGAAAATACACACACCACTCCCACCATAGTAAAATACTTCCCATGAAATTGTCAGAAAAGAAAAGGGATTGACTAGAAACAACTCAAGGGAAACATACTCTCACACCACAGAAAAACAGGTGCAATGTACACACACACGTCAAATGCATTTCTCAGTCCTTGGGCTCCTGGTCTACCTGGGCATAATAAGCAGAAAAGGAGCTCTGGTTGGAAAGTCAGGAAACATGAGATCCATGAATTCACTGTGTGACTCTGAAAAAGTATCTTAACTTCTCTGGGAATCATTTCCTCATCTGAAAATTAAGACAGTAATGCTAACCTCAACAGGTTTCTGAGATGACAGGATGAGATGATGCACGTGCAAGCATTTTACAGTAGTGTAGCACCATATACAAAAAAGACAGGACCATTATCTTATCCGTAAAATGGTTATTTCAGTGAATAGGTATATGAACAGGACTCAATATTTGAAAACAAAAATTAAACCAACTAAAAAGCTTTAAAGAATATAGAGCTTTCCCCCCAAAAATTCATACATAAATTAGACTGTTTCACTAATATTAACATCAAAACAACACTTGGTGTAGGTTAACTAATATGGGAAAGCACATGACTTAAAACAAACAAAAAACAACCACAAGACGAATTTATATTGTGATGTCTCTTAAAGAGATTTTAATCCATCTGCATTAATTCTTTCAGATTTTTCAGAGTGGAAAAGCATATCAAACTATCAAAGATGTAAAAGTAAGCATATAAACAGACTATCTCAAATATTGTCCTGCTTGTCTTTTCCATGCCAAAAGTAGCTTTGCTTTCACTTCTACTTTAAAAAAAAATGAACTTACAAGCTATAAACTCTGTGAACCTCTACTAAATTCAAATTGAAACTGAATTTACATGAAGAATACTGGATCTTTTTTATGTGCTTCTTACAATCCCAGTGGCCAACATATATGCCCAGGAGTGCCACACACCCAGGATCTCCATGTATTAGTTTGTCAGAGCTGCTGTAACAAAAATACCACTGGGTGGCTAGGTGACTTAAAAAAATAGAAGTTTACTTTCTCCCAGTTCTGGAGGCTGGAAGTCTAAGATCAAGGTGTCAGCAGGAGGCCTCTCTCTCCTTGGTTTACAGATGGGCACCTTCCTGCTGTATCCCCACATCGTCTTTCTTCTGTGTGCACACATCCCTGGTGCCTCTTCCTCCTCTTATAAGGTCACCAATCACAGTGGATTAGGGCTCAGCCACATGACTTCATTTAAACTTAACTACCTTTTTGAAGGCCTTATCTCCAAAGACAGTCACATTGTAAGGTACTGGGGCAGAAGGGTGGACAGTAGGACCTCAACATATGAATCTGTGGGGGGTACAATTCAGTACATAAAACTCTGCTTGCTACTTGGTCTCAGTGGAACACTAGGTGCTAAAAAACGCTGACCAGCCTACTAGTTCCAGGCTGCAACACGTTCCCCAATGTCCAAAAGCTCCAGGTCCTGATCAAGAGAAGAAACGGTAAGAGAGGGCATGGACACTCAGGAGAAATTACATTAACATACATAAATATCAACAAGGCTGAGCAAACAGAAGTCTTTTGGACTCATACACTAAAAGGATAAGCACTAGTATGTTCAGCTGTTTTCAGAAAATTTCCTCAACTCTTATCTGCTGACTTTGGCACTTAATCAAACTTGGCCTTCCACAAAAAGAAATGCATTGCTAAAGTCCAAACCAGCAGCAAATATTGGGGAGGGAACGCAAACAACAGGCCATTCTGGATGTCTTCGCAAATAAAATTTGCTGCCAAAAAAAAAAAAAAAAAAAAAAAATCATTAAAAACACTTCCTGAATATTTCTGAAATTATTTTCGAATAAAAAGTCAGGTAACTAGACACATTTTCACTTGTCTTAGCCTACATGCTATAATCATGTCTAAAAATTGCCTTACATAAAAAATAACATCTTAGGTTTCCACAGTTGTCAGCATACTCAAACAGGCTCTCATTTCACCCTCCCAGTGACTGAGGTAGAGAAGGCAGGAAAAGATGAAGAAAATGAAACTCAGTAAAGCTAAATGACTTGCTCAAGGTCACAAACTATTAACTGAGGGAATCAGAATGAGAATGCAGGCCTTCTGACTTCTAGGTCAGCACTCTTTATTCTTACGACCAAATGATTATTTGAAGGCACTTGAAACCACAATCTTGCAACATTCACTTTACTTAGTACCACTGGGATATAAATGTCTATAAGTAAAATTAGATTTGCAGAAATTCTGCACATAATCACAAAGTGAATTTAGTCTGAAATAAAAATAATTCTGACCACTTCTTCAATAAGTTTCTAAGATATCAATCATCTCAATGAAAATTTCAGAAGCAGCATTTTTGTTGAGAATTTATTTTACTAGGCTACACAACTGAGTACACATAATAAAATTTCAAAGAAAAGGAATTCCCATAATTCATAATACAAAGCAAAATTTAGCCTAGCATGATGACTTTATTAAGTAGATAATTTTATTGGTGATCTTACACATTTTCACTAGGCTATAAATATTTCTTCCCCTAACAACTAAAATGAAGAAGAATAACTGAACCATTGGGCAAGATTTTAAATGATCAAGTTAAGGAAACTAGGCTTATTCCTTATGAAGGGAAAGCCAACTATCTGAATATCAACTACAATGAAACCCTGTTGTATTGAGCACTTATTATGTGCCAGGCTACGAGCTTCACATGCACTGTTCTACTCAATTCTCAGCAACCACACCCATAGGGTAGGTGCATTGCATACACACTTTACAAATGAGGAGACAATGGTCTGGTTAAGTAATGTATCCAACAACCCGCATTTAAAACCTAACAAAGCCCCAACTCATACCCATCTCTGTTTGACTCCAAAGTCTGTACTGTCCATCCCTCTACCGCCTTAATCCCAAACACAAATAATAATGACATATTCCCTATCTCAACCAAACACAAGCCAAGAAATCGGTCCAAAGAGCAGCAAAAACAAATAAAATTTCTAAACAATGTGCACTATAAAACATAAAATAAATGAGTGAGGTTATGGAATTTCTCTGAAAGTCTCTTTAAAAAATTATCTTCATTCATACATTCTTTCATGCAACAAAACTTTTGAGTACATGTCACAAACCAGACACTCTCCTAAGTCCTTGAGATTCTAAGACTATGACACAGTCCATCCCCTAGATGGGTTCGAGATTTCAGAAAGCATTAATATGGGCAGTGGAATAGACTACGGTTACAAAAATGCCTAACATGTGTGGAGACTCTGATGTGGAAGGCATGGCTGAGTACAGTGTATATGCCTCAAAAAAAAAAAAAAAAACAGGAGAAGGGATTTCATAAGCTGTTTTTCACTCTCCTTGAAAGCCAGTGACATAATGATATTTTGCTAGTTGAAAAAGGCAAATCTCTGATGGGCCGAAATTATATGGACAAAATACACAACTTTGTGACAGTCAGGCTTGATCCAAGGATAAAATTTATACTATGTAAATAAAGAATAAATAAAGGTGAGTTTTAAGGTATGTGAATTATATCTTGGTAAAAAATTTTAGATAAGAGTGATAAATTAAATATTCTTCAGAATTTTACTCAAAATATTATTTTTTTGAAACTGAGCTTTAAGTATACTATAAAAACAGAGAATTCAAGTTATATTATTCAAAAAAAGTGGACTAGACCACCTACAATGTCTCCTCCAAAGGACTAATGGGGCAAGTTGGATCTCAGGTTTCAATGTTGGGAAATATTACACCTGTCCCCAAACAACTGGTAAACTTTCAACAAATGAGCATCACAGATGGAATAACTGCTTGTGTGTTGCCCCTTTCCTTCTGGCTGTTAGCATTTTTATTACAGTGGCATCTTAATTTATTTATATTTACTTTATTACACATACATACACACATAAGAATTTAATGAGGTTTTTAGAAATACATAGAGCAAATAAAAATAACAAAAAAATAAGTGATGAAGTATCAGTTAGAGATCCTGTTTCCTGCTTAAGTCCTGTGGCTAAGTGACTGAGTAGGTTAGCAATACATACAGAAGAAACATGGAGCTGATGAAAGCTTATAAAAGGATTGCATAAGGTTGTAGATAAGAAGGTCACCATAGAATATTATGTTAATAACCTTCCAGTAATGTACATGGAAGGACACTGCTGTCCTTTTACATAAAAATACCTATCTGATCACTCACAGATAGTAAATTGTAGCTCTTCCAGATGATCCTGTCTCCAAGGGGCCTACTAGTGCCTCTCCAAATCGCCAGAAACATAGCAATTTGGGATAAATCTGGCATGCCCACAGTCTGTATGGGTGAGAGCGTGTCTTCTTTTGACCTTTGACTGCCAACATATACGCCTAAGGGCCTTCTGGACAGAATATGTCCTCCTGTCTCCCCATCCACATGCTGACTGACACGCTGCAGGTTTCTTTAGTCATCAACCATGATTTTCCCACCAGCAGGAAACTATATCCAAAGAATTGTCCATGGCGGACATCTTGACCATAAGGGTGTGGCTATCAACATAGTGACAGAAAAAAACAGAAGGACCTTTTGGGACGTGGAGACCTTCTACAACACATCCAGTAAACGCATGGCCCTTAGTGTTGCTGACCTCATTTGACAGGACTGTTGGACCCAGCCAGGGACTAATCCTGGGACTGAGAAGAAACTGGAACAGGAAGAGGAGGGAGCCCAGGAATGGACACCTTTGTCATATTTTTCTTTTTTTCTTATATGAATGAATGCCATTTTCTGAGGCAAAACAAAAAGGCAAACAAAAAAGCAGTGTTATATGAAGCATTCTTCTGACCCACAGGTAGGTTCTACTGTCTGCAGTTCATTAAAATGCTTTTATTAAGATAAAAGCTTTCAGCCATGCCCCCCCCCCCCCAACACACACAGCTAGCCCAGCGATGACAACCCAGCCACAGAAAGAAGGGCCCCAGGTTCCCGAGCTGGGGTGGTGCGGGGCGAGGGCTTTTGCCACAGCCCCCTGACATCTGCACCCAGCTCAGCAATGAATGATCAAGCCACTGCTGGAAGCCCCCTGGTCTCCCCTGTGGGAATGTGGGGGTGACACAGGCTTCAATCCCACCCCTCCTCCTTCCTCCCCCTTCCATCCCATTTCTTTCCCCTTTCTCTTCCTCTACTCCCTCCCAACTGCTCTGCAACAACATCAAAGAATGTAAAAAATAATAATAATATTAATTTTAAAATATATAAAATCTTATCCTTACGTTATGCTGAACAAGTACTATTACTGAGAACAGAATTTAAAAAATAAGATATCTCAAAGGTTAATTTATTGTACACCTGAATGCTAAGTTTTCAAAAAAAACTATACTTAAAAACAAAAAACAGAACAAATAAAAAAACCAGTTAAATGTTCACTAGATTTTTGAAACCACCTAGTTGGAAATCTTGTTCACATCTATTTACTTATCCATCTTCTGTTCACATTATTTTATCAAGAGTAAGATATTTTCAGGTATTTTGAGCAATTTAAACACTGAGACACTTTGAACATGAAACAACATGGAATAATAGCCATTTATTTGCCTTACTGCATTTCACTAACTGACACTCACAAAAAACTCACAAATACCCCTTTCATACTAAACAAACCACCAGTCTGTGGGATGGTTCTCCTCTAACAAACAGAGTTGGAATACTCGAATTAGCTGTGGAACATGAGCAGTTGATCTTTTTATGAGGTAACTAACCTTACACATCACAATGCTTCTTAATGTGGAGTGGCATCCTCAAAAGGTAAAAAAGTGTTTATTTCAAGAGTGAAATTTCTGGAGGTTTTTTTTTGGTAACAAACTGCTAAGCAAACAAAGTTAGAAAATGTTTTTTTCTTTCTAGCAAGTTATTATCAGTTCTATCTTTTTGTTATTTATGTATACCTCCCTTTATTACAAAAAAGCATTTAAAAAACAGTTAACATATTTGTGACTTGTAAATAATACAATTATTTGTTTATTGTATCAAATAAAGGTTTTTTTTTTTGTTTTTTTTGTTTTTTTTTTAAGCTTATCTGGAAATTAGACAGAGGGGGCATAGCATTTTGAAAACAAATAAGTAATTCTACTGCTTTTACAATGAATGAATCACTGATACTCGTTCAAAGCACTCTAAGTTCTGACAGCCACTAATACCTTTTATAATCTGTCTACCAAGCAGTTCTAATAGTATTTTACTAAGATGCTACCTACTTACTCACCAACAGTAACCCATTAACAACATAAAATGGAGCATCACTACTGCACTACAACTCACAGAGGACAGACACTGTTTTAGACTCTTCTTTTGGTAAAAACACAGTTAACTAAAAAAATCCTCAGAAGACTGTGTTTTACAAGGAGCCATTTCAGGTTATAATGTATGTCAACAGAACACAATCAGAAGAAAACGATTTTTGTAGGACAGATACTAGGGTTAGAAATACTTGTCTCCCACTCTGTGGACTGAGTATGGTTACAGATTTTCTGGACAATTCAAGGCACTGGGCTGGAGGTTGGGGTAATTCTCAAAATGGTGATAATGGACTTCCTTGAATAAGACAGGTAAGGGTTCAAGTGACTCAACTTAAGGAACAGATTTAAATGACATGACCAAATTTGTACCTTGGAGTTAAAAATATGACTTGGCGAGCAAGTCAAATAATTTCAAATTTCATTATTTAAAACAACTGTACTTTTGAACTGTCAATAAATTCAGTTTCTCATACATAGAACTTACTTAAAATGAAGCAAAACAGCAGTGAATCAAATGTCAATTTTTTGTTTTTTTCAACAGGGAAGTCAACAAGTTTGAAGCACACAGAGCTGGTTAAAACCTAAGTCATACCAGAACTTTGAGAGAAGTCTTAGAATTTATCCAGCTTCCTAAAGACATACCAGGCAAACGGTAAAAAGCCTTGGACCTTTTAATGGTATTCAGCACACAAGTTAAGCTGGGAATCACACTTGATAATCTTTATTCTATGCCAATTACTGTGCTCAGTCCTTTACAAACTTCATCTTATTTAATCCTCACAACAACCCAGTAAGACAGGTATTGATATTCCCACTTTTTAAATCAAAACATTAAAAAAATTCAGAGAAGTAACTTACCCAAGGTCACACAGCAAATTAACGGATACAGCTCTTACTCAAACTCGGTCCATTTTAGTACAGAGAACATGACTAACGTGTCTTATCCTCATTCATAAACATGAAAATGCAAAATAATTTAGTAGAAATCCTAAAAAGCCATGAGGCAGCAATTTTATTCCAGGAATTGATCAACCTCTCAGTCTCTACCTCTCTGTCTTTCTTTTTCCTCTCTAGCCTATTTGCCTCACCCTGGATTTCAATATATTGTCCCATATAAAAAAGAAAAATATAAAAATCCTTTTTTTAATGATATGTGTATCACAGAACCAACTCATCACAAATATTGGCCTTCTTTATCTCATGTTTAAATTATGTATACAAAAAATCCTCCTGTATTAGTAAATTTTCAAAATTTACCTTTGAAAGACACACACTCACACTCACACCCACAAACATGGGCTTTAGATCCTTAAATTCAGTGTTTTGTCCTAACCATTCTCTTCCTCTCCTCTGTCTTTGTCAGCTCTTACCTATACTTTTCCCTATCTCCTTTCCCCTCTGTTGTCATTCCATGTACATTACTATTATTATTTAGAGATATCAATATGAACTCATGTTTAGCTTAATATAGATGCAGATAATTATATAGAAAAATATTTATAGATATGTGTATCTACATGGATTTATATATACACACATATTTCCTTTCTCCATAAGCCGAGAGGGACTAGGAGCAATAATACCCAAGTAGCAAGGAGCACGCTCAGAGTCCAGATCTTATTTTCCAATAAAAGGGAACTTGGAGAAATCTGATTCTATGATGGAGGCAGGAAATACACAAAATATACAGTGTCTGAAAGTAAGAAACGCTTGAAAAACGAACAAACAAAAAGGAAAAAAATAAAATAATGGGAGTATTTCAAAGGGACACAGCATCGACTAAAAGACCTTCCAGTGGCCAAAGCTGAACAATTTATGAAACAAAATACATAATGTATATTGGATTATAACCCAAAGTATAAAACAAGCATCCATGAGTTCACACTGATACAAACAAGTGATTGAATAAATAAGTGATGGAGAAGAGACAATCTTCCCATGTTGAAGAATTACAAATAACTAATGTAAATACTTCTCCTCTAGAAGGTGGAATATAACTCCCCACTCTGTAGGTACGGGCTGCACTGGGACGTTTCCAGAGAGCACAGTCAGGTGGATCAAAGTCAACATCAGCAATGATAAGTCATGTTGATAGTATATACTCTGATGTGATGTTATGAAAATGGCACTTTATCTCTGTGGTCTTCCTCCCAAAAACCTATAATCCCAGTCTAATTATGAGAAAAACATCAGATAAATTCCAGTTGAGGGGCTTTCTATAAAGTACCTGACCAGTGCTCCTCATATCTATTAGGGCCATCAAAGTCGAGGAAAGATTGAGAAATGGTCATAGTCCAGGACAACCTAAGGTGACACATAACTAAATGTAAAGTGAAGAGATAAAAAAAAAAAAAAAAGATATTCCATGCAAATGGTAACCAAAAGAGATCAGGAATGGCTCTACTTAGATAGAAAAGACTAACTCAAAAACTGTCACAAAAGACAAAGAAGGACATTTTATAATGATAAAAGGGTCAATCAACCAGGAAGATGTAACAATTATAAATATATATGCACCTGTCAGAGCACCTAACTATATGGAGCAGACATTGACAGAACAGAAGGGAGAAACAGACAGCAATACAGTAATATAGGAGATTTTGATAACCTACTTTCAATAATGAACAGAACACCCACACAGAGAAATAAGGAAACAGAAGATCTGAACAACACTATAGATGAAATGGATCTAACAGATATATATATATATATATATATATATATATATATATATATATATATAACATTCAACCTAACAGCAGCAAAATATACACTCTTGATAAGCACACAGGTCTTTCCCCAGAATAGATCACATGTTAGGCCACAAAAATAGTCTCAACAGATATAAGAAGACTGAAATCATACCAATATCTTTTCTGACCACAATGCTATGAAACTATAAATCAACACATGAAGAAAACTGGAAAATTCACAAATATGTTGGAAATTCATCAGCACAATCAAACAACCATTGGGTCAAAGAAGAATTCAAAGCAAAAATACCTTTAGGCAAATGAAAGTACAACATATAAAAACTGATGGGATGCAGCAAAAGCAGTATTAAGTAGGAAAGTTCACAGTGACAAAATCTACATTTAAAAAATGAGAAAGGACCCAAGTAAACAATCTATCTTTACTCCTCAAAGAACTAGAAAAAGGAGAACTATGCCCCAAATTAGAAGGAAGAAAATAACAAAGATTAGAGCAGAAATAAATGAATTAAAAAATAGAAAGAAAAAAAAAATCAATGAAATTAAGAGTTGGTTTTTTGAAAATATAAGAAAATTAACAAACCCATAGCTAGACTAAGGGAAAAAAAGACAAAGGACTCAAGTAGATAAAATCAGAAACAAAAGAAGAGATGTTACCATTGATGCCACAAAAGCAAAAAGAATGATGAGATTACTTTGAACAATTATATGCCAACAAACTGGATAACCTTGAAGAAAGGGATAAATTTCTAAAAACAATCTACAAAGACTAAATTATAAAGAAATAGGAAGTCTGAACAGATCTACAACTAGTAATGGAGTTTGAATCAGTAATCAAAAACCTCCCAATAAGGGAAAGCCTAGGACCAGATGGTTTCACAGGTGAATTCTACAAAACATTTAAAGAACAGTTAATACCAATCCTTCTCAAACTCTTCCAAAAAACTAAAGTGGAGGGAATACTTCCAAGCTCACTTTATGAGGCCCAGCATTAGCCTGATACCAAAGCCAGACAAAGACAACACAAGAAAAGAAAACTATAGGCCAATATCCCTAATGAACACACATGTAAGAATCCTCTACAACACACTAACAAATTCCACAGTATGTTAAAAGAATCATACACCATGACCAAGTGGGATTTATCCCTGGGATGCAAGAATGGTTCATTATATGTAAATCAATCCATATGACACAACACATTAACAGAATGAAAGAAAAAAAAATCACCTTAACAGTTACAGAAAAAACATCTGACAAAATTCAATATCTATTTACAATTTAAAAACAGGAACAAACAAAAACAAAAAGCTCTCAACAAACTAGGAATAGAAGGAAATTACCCCAATATTAAAAAGACCATATATAAAAAACTTACAGCTAACATAACCTCGATGGTGAAAAACTGAAAGCTCTTCCTCTAGGATCAGGAACAAGGCAGGGATGCCCAATCTTAACAATTCTATTTACCATAGTACTGGAAGCCCTAGCCAGAGCAATATTCAAGAATAAAAATAAAGGCATCTATATTGAAAAGTAAAAAGTAAAATTGACCCTGTTTGCAGATGGCATGATTTTATACATAGATTCAATTTTACCCCTATCAAAATCCCAAAGACATTTTTATGGAAATAGAACAATTCTAAAATTCATATGGAGCCACAAAAGACCAAAAACAGCAAAATCAATCTTGAGAATAAAAAACAAAGCTAGAGGCATCATACCTGATTAATAAAAACAACATGGTACTAGCATAAAGACAGACATATAGACCAAGGGAACAGAACAGAGAGCCCAGAAATAAATCCACATGTTACAGGGTATCTCAAAAAGCTCATGGAAGGATTCGTATTATCTTCTAATTCTAGTTTTCCACGAACTTTTTGAAGTACCCGCTATAACAAAATACTACGGACTGAGTAGTTTATAAAAACCAGAAACTTACTTTCTTACAGTTCTGGAGGCTGGGAAGTCTAAGATCAAGGCACTGACAGCTGGTAAGGGCTGCTCTCTGATTCTAAGATGGCCTTGAACACTGCATCCTCCAAAGAAGAATACCGTGCCCTCACAGGGCAGAAGGCAGAAGGGAAAAAAGGGCCAAACTTTCTCCACCGAACCTTATAAGGGCACATAATACCACTCATAAGGGAGGAGCCCTCACGGCCTAACCACCTCTTAAAGGTCTACCTCTTGAATCTATCACATTGGCAACACCGGATTTTTGAAGGCAGCTCATTCAAACCATAGCATACTGTCAACCGACCTTTAACAAGTGTGCCAAGAACATATAATGGGAAAAGGATAGTCTCTTCTACAAATAGTGCTGGAAAAACTGGACATCTACATGCAAAATAATGAAATTAGACTCTTATCTTACACCATACACAAAAATCAACTCAAAATGAATTAAAGACTTAAACATAATTCGCTGAACTTTTAAAACTCCTAGAAGAAAATACATGAGACAAGTTTCATGACATTGGTCTTGGCAATGATTTCATGGTTATGACACTAAAAGCACAGCTAACAAAAACAAAAACAATGGGACTACATTGAACTAAAAAGCTTCTGGTTGGCAAAGGAAACAATCAGCAGAGGAAAAAGACAGCTACTGAATGGGGAAAAAAAAATTGCATTTGATAAGGGGTTAATCTCCAAAATATATGAGGAACTCCTATAACTCAATAGTGAAAAAATTAATAACCCAGTTAAAAACTGGGCTATGGACTTAAATTGACATTTCTCCAAAGAAGACATACAAACAGCCAACAGGTACATGAAAAGGTGCTCAACCTCACTAATCCCCGGGGAAATGAAGATCAAAACTACAATGAGATATCACTTCACACCTGTGAGGATGACTATTATCAAAAAAATGAAAGACAAGTGTTGGTGAGGATACAGAAAAACTGGAACCCATGCCTGCTACTGGTGGGAATGCAAAATAGGGCTGCATTCCAGGGAGGGAGGAATGGGAGTTACCAATCAACCAGCATAAAGTTTTCAGTTAAGCAAGATGAAAAAGCTCTAGAGATCTGCTGTACAACATCATGCCTATAGTCCACAACAATGTATTGCACATTTAATCATTTGTTGAAAGGACAGATCTCACGTTAAGCATTGTTACCACAATACATTTTTCTTTAAATGCCAATTTTATAAGTTAGTTGATCCTTTGGTAAATACTGGCTAACCATAACTTATTTGTAATCATGTAACATTGTTGAGAAAGACACTTTTGCCAGAAACAAAGCACTCAATTTAGGCATTCAATGAAATCTCTCTCCTTTTCTATATTTTTACTTCCCTAAATGTCTGTAATAGTTGATTACATTGCATAATTACAGCAAGCAGAAGAATGGCATAAACAGATTTGGGAACGAACCTACATGACTTGTTGGGCTGACCAACAGCCCAACAGACTGTAACACACATGCGAGAGCATACTGGAAAGTCACCTTCAAACTGAGAGTGTCTTAAGAGGTATGGAGCCTACCAGTTAATCAGGTAAGTGTGAGATGGGAAGTACCTTAGGAGAGCATCTCTGTACTGCACCTTGTGCAGATGTTAATCTACATTTACTACTCACAAGATTCGTTCTTCAGTCTGGACATGATAAGGAATACAACCCAAAATTCAGGCTCCACCCACCGGCTCAGCAAGTATTTGAGTAACCTCCCTGGATCAGTATCAAGTGCTGGAGACACAAATAATAACATTAGGCAGCGTTTATCACCATTGCCAGTATTGACATTTTGGGCCAAATGTTCTTTGTGGTGGGGGCTGTTCTGTGCATTTGTAGGATTAAACATCCCACTACCCATTACATTCCAATAGCACATTCCCTGGGCTGTGACAACCAAATGTCCACTAGGGGGCAAAATTGCTCCTGGTTGAGAACCACCAAATTAGGAAGGACCAGGAACTTTCAGTTTCTAGTGAACTTTGTTGATCCTTCTCTTCGTTGGGATCTATCAAGGATCAGAAATTCAGAGAAGTAAGTTGTAATAATAGCCAGGACTGGCTACATATTTTATAGGGCTGGGGGCAAAATGAAAATGCTGGTCATTTGTTCAAAAATTAAGAATTTCAACAGACAACAGAGCATTAAACCAGGGCAGGGCCCTTCCTAGTGCAGGGCCATTAAGCCAGCCCTGCGATGGCCACCTAGAGATGGGCAGGGAAGGAGTTATTTAACCAGGGATTCCTTTCACTCTCCACTAAACTGAGAGTCACATGAAGGTCAATTACATCTCAGTAAGTCAAGAATTTTTAATTTTTCAGCTTCCTAATTTTTCTTTATCACATTTTTCCACAATGTTCCCTAAATTTAGCCAAAAATGTTGTATATAATAGCAAATTAACTTCTCATCTCAATATTTTAAAAATCATATTTTTCAACAGAAAACCTACTAAATTAAATTGACAGCTCCGACTACAGGACCATGAAATAATTTGTGTTTTATTGGAAACAAGCATGAGGAGTTTATTATATTTTATTAGTAGCATCTGTCTCCTGTCTTTGCTAAAAAAGATATTAATGATGTTCTTTTGCCATTTGGAAACAGATACTCTTTTCTCAAAAATTATCTTTGGCAGTGAATTAATTCTCTAAATTACTCTTGCCACTTGGCAAGTGTTTTAACTCCAGGTGTATAAATTAGCATTGTTTCCAGCATGATCAAGGGTGAATGTAATCATTTATCATAAAATTTCAGAGTATGTGTTGCTTAAAGATGTCATATTTATATTTTCTATTGTGTATGTATGACTACAATAAACCTAAAATCTAGCTTCTTAAAATATCATCATATTGGTCTTACCTGCTAAATATTTTCAGGACATACCTGACTCTACCTTTTGCCTTTTCCTTTTTCAACATTCTTTGGAATGAAAACTAGCAAGGCAATGATAACTGTGTCACAGATGAAGTTGCCTCCAAAACATGAGTAGTGAGTTATTACTTTGGATCAGTAATGTTCTAAACAACAAATTATGAACTTCCCAATAAGTGTTTGGAATCCAGTTTCACTATCCCACAGTGGGAAGTGCCACAAAAAGTCACAGTACAGCAGTCAGAGACAACACACCTCTGACACTAGGAATGAATGACAATGCTATTAGAAATCTTTGGTAGAGACTGTGTGACAGAAGATGTCACTTCTAACTCTGTGCTTTCCAGTTTCTAAGTTCAAATGTGTTGGTAAGAAAAATGCCCTCTAAGGACATCCTGTGACCCTTCAGACATAATGAGACACTAATAAAATATGCAGTGGAAACAGCTTTGGTAAAAAAAAAAAAAAAGTTTTTAATTTGTAAAATCTAAAGATATATACAGAGCACAGACAGCTTCCAAAAAACCTGTGCAAAGAGGGTAGCCCAAATCATCAAGGAGTTTTACTGATGAAAAAAACCCTGAGTAGAATGAACTCTTTTCTATAAAGGCTGAGTGAGGTCTAAAATTTACAATACATTGGAAAAGGGATGGATTAATGCTCCTTATGAGCAGGAAATCTTACTTACCACCCTCTTCCCCATGTCTAGAGTGTTTAGGTACTCAAAACATATTACTGCATGACTACTTTTACAGATCTTAGAATGTGCCAGGCACTGTACTCGCAGCTTTACACATTAAGTCATTCATTCTTCAAAATGATTCTTTGAGAGAAATATAACTGCATATTACAGACAGAAAAACTGAATCATAGGGAAGACAAGTAAATGGCCTGAAGTTGCACAGCTGCATTTAAAATCCAGACTGTCTGTTTCGAGGTGCTATGTAACTCACCAAAGTCACATAGCATCACGGCCAGGCCTTGAACCCACTCAAGTTCGTCTTTCTGCAAAGCTGATCTCGGTAGGTTATATTAGAGCTCATTATCCTAAACCTACAATGTTAAGCCACTCAGACACAATATATAATTTACATAATGAAAATAAGTCACTATAATTTCCTTCAAAGCCTTCTTCACTAATGTACAAAACAAAGGATGAGGAATCCACTTTGAATGAGCTCTGACTGCGTGTGGCCCTATGTAGACACTGCAGAGACTATCCCATCCACTCTTCGCAACGATGTGGAGCAGCCCTCAGCATGTGATTTTACAGCTGAAGAGACTTAGGGAGAAGGTTAAATTGCCCACGTCACATAGACAGCAAATGGTGAGGCTCCTTTTGAAACAAAGTCACATGATTTCAAGATTAATAAGGAGAAAGTATGTTCATTTTCATACATATCTAGAACATATCTACACTCAAACATTATATAACATCATCTTCCTGCGTCCTTGTACTTGATCTTATCTAGCAGATTATAAATGCTTCTGGAGACAGGAACATTTGTTTTTAAAAACTTTGTACATCACAATGCATTTAGTACAAAACATGCAAGTAGTAAACTCCACATAAATATGTCAAGTAATGAATGAATAGGTATGTCTGGCCCAGAGGAAAGCAAAACTCACCAAAGAACTAATGTGTCTGTATGCTAATTAAGCCAATTAAGTGCAAAGTACAAAACTTTAACATCTGTGGGGATCTCCAGTCCCCACTAAATCACCTATGGAGGGAAACTGTTTATCCCTACCCTAAAAGGGGAAGATTTTACAACTCATAGAAAACTAGTACGCTGAAACACCACGTTGAGAGAAAATTCACCTAAGAATTCCATTTAAAATTCCCTTTGTATAATTTAAAATCAAGTGTCAGACTCATCTCAGTTTATAAAAGATATTCATAAATTGTCACCTTCATATACAAAATAAGACTAATATCATAATGCTATATTAGAGCCAATTTTTAATCTCATAGATTATAATAAAATTTATGCAAATGTTTTGGAAAGGGTGATTTTCTAAGACAACTGAATTAAGTAATTAGGTAAATACTCTACAAGTCTAAATTAAATATACATCCTGTAGACAAATGTCTATATTGCTGCCCGTATAAATTAAGTAATGAATTACATGAGAGAATCTTTAAAAGGGCTATTTCTCACATTATACACAAATCTTTTTAATACCTATAATTTATTCTTATCTGAGTACTCAAGAATATTAGAACAATAACCTTCATTGGCCCACTCGAGAGAAGAAACATTTTCCGACATGACTCACAAATGGAGTCTTTTTTCAAAAAATCATGTTCTAATTATCATCTAATCATTTAAATAATCCTAGAATTATTTAAATAGTTAAACTCAAGTTGCTAACTCAAAACATTAGAGCCTCATCTTTTTAACAAAATTTCTTTTGAGTGAATTGACTAAAATAAATTACATCATAAGCAAAGATAAAAAACATGATTCCACTACAGTTCAAATAAAATCAAAGATCAATCAACATGATTCTATTTTATAAACAGTGCACACATTAGTATTTCTGCCTCAATAATGACATGTTTAGCTCCCTAACAACCAGGAACAACCCTCATCCTACTCAATACTTTTACACTCTTAATATCAGCAAATTAATCTAGACTGTTTTAAAAGATGAGAAATTTATCCTCTGTAAAATAACTGGGCTAAATAAAATATCTCATTTGACTACTTCCTCTTTGACCTTAATGTGCTACACCCAGGTAGATGAGAATACTTTTTTATGATTACTGAGATATAATTCATACACAATAAGTTTCGCCACTTAAAAGTATACAATTCAGTGGTTTTTGTATAGTCACAAGGTTGTGCAAAAATTACCACTAATCCCAGAACATTTTCATTATCCAAAAAAGAAATTCCCACAGCCATCACCTCCCATTCAAGCCTTTAGGCAACCACTAATCTACTTTCTGTCACTATTAATGGGTCAATAGTCTAAATGGTACTATACAATATGTGGCCTTTGTGGCTGGTTTCTTACTATTTAAGCATATTGGAGCACATATCAGCATTTCATTCTTTTTTTTTGGCTGAACAACAGTCCATTGTATTGATATGCCACATTTTATTTATCTGTTCTTCAGCTGATCAACATCTGGGTTATTTCTATATTGTGGGGTACTATGAATATGCTGCTATGAACAATCACGTAAAAGTTTTTGTGTGGATACATGATCTTAATTCTCTTGGGTATGTATCTAGGAGTGGAACTGGGGGGTCATATGGTAACTTGCTGTTTAACTCTTTAAGGAACTGCTAAACTGTTTTCCACAGCAAATGAACCATTTTACATTCTCACCAGCAGTGTATGAGGGTTCCAATTTCTCCACATCCTCACCAACACTTGTTATTTTTCATTTTTTAAATTACAGTTATCCTAGTGGTGTGTAGCAGTATCTTATTATGGCTTTCATTTGCATTTCCTTAAGTACTAACAATGTTGGGCATCTTTCCATGTGCTTATTGGCCATTTGTGTATCTTCTTTGGAAAGGGTCTATTCAAATCCTTTGCCCATTTTTTTAATTGAGTTGTTTGCCTTTTTATTGTTTAGTTGTAAGCATTCTGCATACTAGACCCTTGTGGGACAGTGAGCATAACTGACTCCATCTTAGGCCCTTCCCATAAAGTTATACAGTAACAAAGGTAGTTAGAACAACAGATAGGAACAACCTACTGATTGTGAAGAAGGAAAGATTAAGTACTGGTGTGACACTAAGCCGGCCTGGCCACCTGCATCAACATTTGGAACTAGTTACATTAAGCTTGTTTAAGAACTGCCTATATAAACCTGAGCCCAGCCTCGCAATAGTGTGAAGTTTGTCATATGCCTTTGTGTTGTCATCTACCTAACCCATTACTCTGTAACTTACCCTGTAATAAAGTTCTCTGTTTTATCGCATGGGATGGTCTATTTCGTTGTTTGGCCTCAAAATACATTTCCAGTTAGGTGGACAATCTGCCCTTTGTATACCTTCAAACAATTCTTATCAGATATATGATTTGCAAATATTTTCTCCCATTCTGGAGGTTGTCTTTTTACTTTTTGACAGTGTCCTTTGACATACAAAACTTTAAGTTTTGATGAAGTCCAATTTATCTACTTTTTCTTTTGTTGCCTGTGTTTTTTGGTATCATATTCAAGAAATTATGACCAAATCCAGTGTCCTAAAGGTATTTCCCTATGTTTTCTTCTAAGAGTTTTACAGTTTTAGCCCTTCCATATACATTTTTGATCAATTTGAGTTAACTTTTGTATGTGGTGTAAGGTAAAGATCCAACTTCTTTTTTTTTTTGCATCTAAATATCCGGTTGTCCCAACACCACTTGTTAAAAAAGACTATTCCTTTCCCCACTGAATGGTCTTAGCACCCATTTTTGAAAACCAACTGACCATGGATTTATAGGTTTATTCTATTCTCTTGTTTCTATTCTATTGATTCATAACATCTAATGTCAGTACTATATTGTTTTGATCACTGTAGCTTTGTAATAACTTTTCATAAAGAAATGTAAATTCTCCAGCTGTGTTCTGTTTCAAGACTGTTTCGTTTATTGAGTACTTTGCATTTCAGCATGAAATTAAGAATCAGCTTGTTAATTTTTTTCAAAAAAGGAAGCTATAATTTTCATAAGGATTGCACTGAATATGTAGATCATTTGCCATATTAACAATATTAAGTCTTCCAATTTATGAACATAGGAGTGGCCCTTCCATTTATTTAGGTCTTTAATTTCTTTCAACAATGTTTTGTTTTCAATGTACAAGTCTTGTACTTCATTATCATTAAGATCTGACATTTAAGGAGGAGCTAATAATACCTAAACCCTTGTTTAAAATATGTCAGTGAAATAAAACTTCATTTAAAGAATGAAAATAATCTATAACCTACCCTTTATTTAAAGTAAAACAAATACTAAGAATCAGGATTTTTAGAGTTGGAGCCAGCACTAGGAGTACAGAGATGTGTAAAACACAGTACCCTTCCTGGACAGAGAATGTATGGGTGTAAGTGTGATGAACAGTAGAATAAGAGGAATGAACAGACTTTTAAAAAAAAGAGATCTAAATCCCACGCCACAGGATGAAGCACTTATTCTCATTTAATTTACAGTTGGAGAAACTGAAGCTCCATAAAAGTTATATGATATAATTAAGGTAACATAGCTAATTAGTACAGAGCTGGAACTACAATTTGTACTAAAATTTAAAAGAAGGAACACCAATACAATGTAAAAGTTATCCTCTGGATTGGCTCCTCAGTTGTCATTTATCACAGCTTGTCATATATTAGATATTAATATTTACAAATACAGTACTAAGCTATAGAGAGATAATGACAAACAAGACCAAGACTCCCTGCCTTCATGTAGCTTACACTTTTTTGCCTTTCTTTTTTCTCAATAAGAGGGGTTTCTGGTGTTGAAAATGTAGCTTTCTAAAAGTTGTTGATAGTTTTGTTGTAAAAATACTCCTGAACCCTTCTATCTAATGGAATCCCTTAGCAGGGCAAGTCACTAACCCCAAGATCCTGTCAATAGCCAGGTCTCCGGCCAGTATCACGGAGCGGCTTACTATTTCACTTCGCAGGCAGAACTGCTAAATACCAATTTGCCCTTAGAATAAAACTAAAGGCAAACATGTTTCTGAATTAGGATTCTACTTCTTCTTATTCTTCATGTACATATTTCTGCTTGTCAACATCTGCTTGGAGAATCACTCCTCAATTCTCAGTTTGTGGTGGTGGTGGTTTTGAACGGGTATGACTAACGAGCAGTAAACCCTCATCAGTGATTGGTTCAGAAGTTGGCACATGAAGTAGGTGGTCCATAAGAGCCATGATCTGAAATTACCATGGGAAATATCAGGAGGGGAGTGCTAGAGTGCCATTAGTACTGCTAAATAGTAGAATTTAATGCAAAACTAAAACTGCTGATAGTCACCTTTGCCAGCATAAGGGGACAGCTAAGCTGAGAAGAAAGCCAACATACACTAACATAAATCTGAGACACTGAAGGAACTTTTAACTTGCCTAAGCTAAACCACCCCCCCTTTTAAATTTAAGCTACTTTGAGCTATTTCCAGAATGTAATCCAAAAGCGTCCTGATTAATGTATTCTCTTAAAATTAAATGCTTCATCAAATAACTACAAATAATTGCTGAGCTCCAAGCACTTTCCCTAGGCTCTGGTATACTGTGGTAAATAATTACTTAAGTAATAAATATTTAACATAGACCACTTCCATGATCAGGCCTCCAACTACCTCTCAAAACTCATCTCCTACTGCTTCCCCCTCCTTTACTCCATGCCAGTCACATTGGCTACCTCAAGCAAACCAAGCACAACCTCACTTCAGGGACCTTCATTTGCTGGTGCCTCTCCTGGACCTTCCTTTCTGGAGATATATGCATGGTTCCCTTCCTTACTTCCTCAGGTGTCTGCTCAGAGGGAATCTCCTCAAAAAGGCCACTCCTTACCTTTCTAACTCCAGGCTCCTCACACTCTCTACCCCAGTGCCCTCTTTCCCCATCACTTATTGCTCCTTGGTATGTTACATACTCCTTTGCTGTCTATGTTCCTTCACTGGAATGTAGATCCATGAGCTGAGACTTTTTCCATGGTGGTCACTGTCATATCTTTGCACTGAGAACAAAGTTTGCCATGTGGTAGATGTTCAATTAGTTATTAAATGAATTAACGAATGTAATGAAAGTTCTGCTGCCATTGGACATGCAAGTTTGCAACTTACTGTTCCAATTTCATCAGCTCTTCTAACTTTAAAATACACAGGGCATAGCAGACTTGTTATAAAAGATTCACATAATCATTTCTTTATAAAAGTTAGCAAGAATTTTGGCATTATATATATTTTGGTAAACTATTTTGTGAGGTAATTATTTGTGAAGTTTTACTTCCTTTTGGAAAATGATTGTATGTACTAAACTTGCCTCTTTCAAGTTTTCAAGAGACACTAGGCTTTGAGTAATAAAATGTAGTAAACAAACCCTCCTTTCTATCTTACTTAAAGCCTTTTGATTTATTGGCTAAATATTCTTCATTGTTTGAATGAATCATTAAAAGAAACAAATCACATGATGAACTACATCACTAATATACTGAAAAGCATAAACTATATCTGAATCAATGTAATTACTTTCAAAGGCTTTCAACATTCCTCCAGAACAATCTCAATTTTATTAGCAATAGCTAACAGTATCTTGTTTATTTCTTTGGTTAGTTAGTAATTATCTCTCTTAGTGTGAACTAAGCTCCATCAGAAGCTTATCTATTTGGTTTATGTGTGAAAGGCCACAGAATATGTGGTTAAGAGACAATTGTTTGCATTAAATCCTGGCTCTGCCACTTACCAGCTGTGTGTTTTTAGGGAAATTACTTAATCCCTCTGAGTCTGTTTCATCATCTGTGAAATGGGCATCCTAATAATATTTACCTCTGTTATTATGGGGATTATATTAGTTACATATATAATGGGCTTAGAATAGTATCTGGCATATATTAGGTTCCTGGAAAAACAAAATTAAAGATAATACAAATCTTCCCATGAACTTTTTAAAGTGCCCTCAGAAAAAGTTCTCAACAGATGTTAGCCATTATTGTAAAACCCGGTATCCCAGTACTTAGCCCAGTGCCTGACAGTAAAAAAAAAAAAAAAAAAAAAAAAATTCTTATCGATGAATGAATTATGTAGCCAAACATGGTAGAACAAATAAATTTGTACTTGGTATAGAAGAGAGATTCATTTTGTTCAATTCCAACTATTAAAAGGATATGATTACAATTCAAGAAAAATTGTCAAAAAACTAGCCTGTGTCTCTGCATAAACAAATATACTATGTGTGTAAAACGGTAATGCAATGAACAATTTTCAAAACAAGTCTTAAAGCATGAAAATAAAAAATACTGTTATTATTGTGTAAAAATCTTAAAATCATTCAAACACAGGGTAATGATTAAGAATATGCATTAAGTATACGAAGTCATAAAGGTTTGAATTCTGAATTTGGCCCCTTATTGCCAAGGAGACCTACGCAATTTACTTGAGGCTCTCTAAGCCTCATTTTTCTCATTTATAAAATAGTACAATAACAATGATAACTATTTCACAGATATTTGTAGAATTAAAAGATATAATAATACCATGTAAAGTGCTATCCACAGTGCACGGCACATAGAGAATGCTCAAAGTGATCATTCTTTTATTTCAAACTGCTAACATTAATTAAAATCAGAAAACTCCTACGATGGTTTTTCAAGCTTTTTAGGAGCAATAAGACTTCAGATGATATTATTCCTTTCTGCTGGCAGCAATGTCACCAGCTGTAAGATGCTGTATGAGGATACAGAACTTATAATTATAAAACATATTCCATCTGAGGATACAAAACTTATAATTCCAAAACATACTATTGAAAAAAACACTACTCTAGAAAATTGAAGCTACTTTTAGCAGGGCCACTAAGCATAAGATAAAAAAAACTACAGAATTATATGAATGATGCCAACTGTATTTCAGTAATTCTCAAAAATGAACAGAAACTTTTTGATAAGCTGTTTCAAAAAGTAAAATTAAAATATTTTTCACAGAACATTTTTGAGAAATATGTTTCCAGTTACTTCCTGAAGTAGGTATGTCTAAATATAAACTAGCTAATGAGAGTAGCAAAAACAAAACAAACACCAAATTTCACATCTGTGATTCGGACTAAAACTCTGTGGTCAAGACAGTCATTTGTTCTGAAAGTTGTTGAAGCTATTGCAGCCACAGCTGGTGAAAATATACTTGGATTTCACAGACTCACCTTTTACAACAGAGGGAAATTCTACCACATCTTGAAGTGTGCATATCTATAGTAGGGCTCTAATCTGATTACAGTCTATTCTCCATAATTATAAATGAAAGCCTAATGCATCAATCTGTAAGTGGTAGTTCCAAGATTTGGACATTAACAAGCATCTGCTTTAAAACTAATTCTAAGATAATAAATCATATGAGATTTTATAACATATTCAAAATTTCGTTGTACTTATAAATCTTTGGCCTCAAAGTAAGTTTTTTAATTGGGCCCAACATGTTAGCAATTAGATGAAAATACTAATACCTCCTAATACGTACACATTACAAGCAGTTTTGGTAAAAATTCAGTGAGACTTTAAACATATCCATCTGCCCAGAAACAGGGTCATGCAAGAAATAATCATCATGCACTGAATTAAATCTCCTTCTCCAGTTGACTCAGTAACACAGAAGGAAGGTGTCTCATGTTGTGAAAACTCCATTTTCTCCTCCAATTCTCAGGGGTCAAAGATCAGACATCACCATCCACTCTTCCCACGTGAACAGAAAGAGACATGAATAGAAGTCAGAGAAATACTTATTAAGTACCTTGCTAATGTAAGGCAGTGACTGTATCTGGTGGTGGGTATTACAAAGATAAGTAAGCTAACAGGCTAGTGGAGGTAGGGACGTACAAATCTAATGCTGACTGCCACAGAGATGCAACTGAGGTGCTCAGGGCATAGAGAAAAGGAAGGCACCTTGCCTTCTCATATTCTGAGATAAGACTCACTCCACCCTCCCTTGTGACTTGACTCCCTTGTTTACTTGCTCTATAAAACCCCAGGATCTCTCCCTCTTCTTCGAGAAGTTCTTCATTAACAAACCTTCTCCCTTTTGCAATAGCCTGAATAAAATCATCTCCTTAATTGTCCAGTATATTTTATCTTTCACCAAGTGTATGATCTTGCTTTGACTGCAATCCAAGGAAAGGGAGCTACGGTTTCCATTTATGTGTGAACAAGGGGGATCAAGCTGTTTTAATAGGGCAGTCAGCCAGGGCATCAGATGATGAGAGACCCCGCTCTCACAGTAGAAACGTGCCTCTCTGGAGGCCCCACCAGATCAAATGTGACACAGTGTGTTTGGATGAAACTGTTAGGCTGTGACAAATGCAGAAATGACTGTGGCCACGCCTCTAAGAAAACAACATGCTCTGAGCAGTGGTCTTATAAAAGTCTATTGCTTCAATTACCCACAGGCTTCCCTGCAATACAATCTTATATGTTCTTCTGTTACTACACACCACGTGCACACTTGCACACAGATGCATATGTCTACAACATCACCACCTGCACAGAAACCAAAGGAGACATACCCACTAGTAAACACCATACTGAAGAGGCTTCACCACACATTTTTGTAAGAAGAATCCCCAAATTAGTACTAAGAGTAAAAACAGAGGAAACTGATAAAACAGACATACATAATGATAAGTTAAAAGTCAGAAAACTATAGCCCATACACCAAATCTGGCCCGTTTCCTGTTTTTATAAATGATAAAACATAACAGGTGCAGAATAATAAGCTTTGTGTTTTAATATAACAAAGCCACACTCATTGCTTATCTACTGTTTATGGCTACCTCTGTACTTCAAGAGCAGAGATAAGCAGTTACAACAAAGACCAAATGGCCACAAAGACATGTATTTAACTATCTGGCCCTTTACAGAAAAAGTTTGCCTGCCGACCCCTAAGATAAAACATCAAAATTAATGCCTTACTACCAACAAAGAGAACCGCCCCAAACCTACTATATTAAAAGCACAATTAAAACATCACTACTACTACCTTCTCATTAGTTCTTTCTTTTGGATGAAACATGATTTTTCCTAATTTGTAGACTTTCCACTCATATGCAACACAATAAAAATAATACCAGCATCCATTGGACTAAGCAGGAAGAAAAACTTAAGCACCTCTATTTCAGGCTTTTCCAAAAAAGATTGTGAACGTAACTGAAAAATGAATTGTGTTAAATTTACTAATGCAGAATTGTATGAAAAGGCTTTTCTTAGCACGGAGAAACCCCCTAATATGTTACTATTTCTCAAATTTAATATAATTCTTTTTGTGAGACGATAATGACATTTTCTTTGCAGGGTTCACTGACTGGATTAAATATTCAAACTCAGGAAATTTGAACCACCTCCTGGAACGACTCCACCCCACCCTCCTCAGATCCAACCCAGGTCACTTCTTCCCAGCCCTGGGAGTCAGAATGCACTCAGCCAAAGGTGAGTGCTGCTTCCATTCTCCCTTGGCCTGCTGATGGAGTCTGGGCTCTAGTGAAATAAACCTGGGAAGATGAATCAAACCAGATTGTAAAGCAAGTTTAATAACAACTCAAGGAATGTGTTTCTGAAGAGGAGAGGGCCATGATCCTGCCTGTGTGTTGTGACAATAACTTTGGAGGCCATGGAAAAATTGGGTGGACAGGGGAGATACAAAAAGCAAGAAGAGCTGAAGACCCTGTTACCCAGGCAGACAGGAGGAAGCCCAGAAATGTAACCCAAGCCGATGACAGCAAGAATGAACAGAAAACACATAGGAAATACCCTCTCAAGGTGGAAACAACTGAACTAAATTATTTGTCCACTGATTTTGAAGATCAGTGATTGTCTTGTTTCTATTTTTTACAGTTGTTTGTATTCTTTCCTTTTAGAAAAGGAGTACATTCTTAAGGAAAGTTGATGGGTTCTAAGCTCCTTAAGAGCAAGGACCACACCTTCTATCTTTTTTCCAAACCGCATAGCACAGATGTGGCGTGGGATGCAGGGCTGGCTGCGTGGAAGGGGAAGGGACTTGGGAGTTGGCCGGTGGGGTCAGATCCTGCCTCTTCCACCTCCTAGATGTCTGCCCTAACAGCCCTCCATTTTCTGCATACAAGATGGATCACAATGAGAGAACAAGCGAGCAAGATAGAGAATGTGCGTTTGTGTGTGTGTAACATTTACAGAAATAAGCATTCAGTAAATATTAATTGTTACTAGTATTTTCACGCTAGTATTATTCATATACGAATCATGAATGTTCAGACAGTACTACAAAAAGTCTTTGCTTTCATACAAATTTGGTCCACCCTCTCTTTAGGTAAGAACAGTTATTGAGTTAGGTTCTCTAACAAAATTATTTTGAAGGTTTATTTTATTCTAAGAGATGTGCAGTGGGAGTCATTTTCAAGGAAGTACCTTGAAAAATTCAGGGAGGAAAAAATTATACTGAAGATGTGAGACATCTTTAAAGCAACTGATTATAGTTCTAGCTTCTATAAACCTAGTAATTTTCTTCTCACTCTATCCTGCCAAGTATACACCTCCTTATCGAAGACTACAACATTTCAGGAACGCAGGTGCTAATAAGTAAGTTAAGTGAAATATGCATCTATGCTAAGGTATTCAGTTAAGTTTTTGATTCAAAATATTGCTCAATTGGTAGACTGAGGGTTTACAGGGTCTCGGGCAGAGTGGTTAATAGAAGGAGAAAAATTAATAACATTTGACCACTCTATCTCCCAACTACAAACCCAATTTAAAATATGAGGGAAAAAACTGAGAGTGATTTCTTTGATTTCTGAGCAACATTCGTGAAGATTTCTTCTGACATTTGTGAATAGCTAAGTTTCTTCAGCTAGTACATGACACGGCCGTTAATATTCTGATTGCAGAGCTCATCAATGAAACTGTCCTGCTACCACTAAAATGTCCCAACACTAAAGAGTGGTCCATGTGCTTTCTTCCTCTTTGAGGTGGAAAAAATTGGGTTTTCTTCAGGATCTTCCTCTAACCTTCTCCAAAGACTAGGTAACCTTTAAAGGGCACAGCAATTTGTCTTGTCTTGAGGGGAATAAGAAAAATCTCCAGAACATGGTTTTATTAACAAAGCAGACTATCACCTGTACTGAATGATGGATTTAATGTTAAGTTGCAAATGAACTACCCTGAAGCAGCAACTCAGAAATAATATATTCTTTTAAAATATATTATATATTCTTTTAAAATGCCTTGTGGGATTTTTCCCTCATTTAATAGTATTACAGAGCATTATAAAACAGAATGAGTTGGGGAAAAAGAAATCTTTGACACAGTCAAAATTCTTTCAGCATGGATTTTTTTTTTTTTATGAGACACAGATTTAAGTACATATTAACAAAAAACCAGAAATATAGAACCTTGAAGTATTACCTATCGACTTACTAAGACAACCTGGATTTTCAATATAAATCAAGGAAAATGGCTCGAAAGCCTACAAGTAATCTGAAAAATGTTTCCTTCTCTCGTGAGTATGCTGAGTGGAAAATCTCTGTGCTGTTCTTTATCCTCATGTAAAAAGAGAGTCAGTGACATTTTAACGTAAAATTCAAGGACTATTCCAATTCTGTTTAAGATTGTACAAGTCCTCTGGGGTTAGAAAAATCAATGGCAACCTTTATTAAAAACCGTATTGAATGAAATAGAGTTTCTTTTAAAAACCTCAGCATGCCTAAGAAAATAAGTTTTACTAAAAACTGAATAGATTTGTATATTGTTTTAATAGTCCTTCGGCTTACTGCTTAACACAAGGATAGAGAATTAAAACAGTTTTTTACTTGAACTTCTGCTTTAATCTACTGTCTACCATGTTAGATATGTACAATAGCCTAACACTTTGCCAATTTTTCTTGCAACAACTTCTATAACATTAGATATAGATGTTTTCTTTGCCAACATTCAGAAAATTGTGGGTCATCTCACCAAGAAACAATTTATCAATATCTACTTCAAGTTCATCCAGTAAACGACATCTGTTTGCTTTAGGTCAGACAACAGTATACCACTATATGAAAAAAATACAAGCAAACTACCAAAAATATTGGGGGAAATATTTTGAAAATATCACAGTGCAGCAGATGTCAATTGCAATGAGCCTGCACCTGCAATGTCATTATGCTGGAACTGGATTTCTAAAGACACATGCTGAAGAATTTCTATCAAAATATGATAAATATTTACCTTCTCTGACCTCTCTACAGAACATGATTTGCTGAAATATCTACAGGCAATATTAATTCACAGAAAAAGAAAATGACTTATGAGGAGATAAGACTTGATCACCTAATTGCAAAATTACCGGAGGGGGAAAAAAAAAGAGAGATGCAGTTATCCCTTCCTGTAAACGACAGATATGACCCCCACAGAGCAGGAGGTAAATCAAATCATGTTCTAAAATGAACTCACAGGAGGATCCTGAATAAATTCTCCTCCCTACAACACTCTTC
Source organism: Cynocephalus volans (assembly GCF_027409185.1). Lineage (NCBI taxonomy): Eukaryota > Metazoa > Chordata > Mammalia > Dermoptera > Cynocephalidae > Cynocephalus > Cynocephalus volans. The sequence goes on along the minus strand of NC_084471.1, from coordinate 78,545,384 downwards.
CTTTTCAGGCTAGAGATTAAAACTCCCATCAAAGGCAGCAAGGCACAGAGCCAACAATCTCCCATATTACTGAGTTCGTCAGATGATAAAATTAACTAATGCAAATCTTGCTGGCTTGCGTGTTTTTGCATAGATTATACACCACATAGGTAACCTGAATGCCCTATGACAGTGTCTAGCACCCAATGGGCCTGGACCTAATTTCAATCTGAAACATCATATAGAGCCTCTGGGTTGCTACTTCCTATATCTGCCCAAATATTAAGATTTTAGTGACCAAAGGGCAGGGCCAGCTTTCTAGCTGGTATTCTTCTACTCAATAAATCTATTTTGGAAGTATCTATGATCTAGGTGATCTAGGTAATAATAGCTGTAAAAAAATTTTTTAATATATAATTTTTTTAAACATGGGATACACAAAAAAGCTATTTTCCTTTAAGGGGAAAAAAGCCCATATACATTTTTAGGTTCCCTGGGTTGAACGTGTCCTATAAGTAAGCAGATCTGTAAAGGCTTGCCTCGCTGCCCCAGGTCTGCAGTCACCGTCTCCCCGGCCTTCCTCCCTTCACTCAGTCTGTTGCACTGAAGCTGTCCTGACAACCTCATCCTCCCTAACCCCACAGCTGCTGCTTTCTCTGGCTTTGTACGGTGGTTCTAACATCACCATTTATACGGTTCTCTAGAGAGAGAAAGCTTTCTTTGTTCATATTTTCCCTCCAACGATCCTGTCATAATTCCACAGTCCAGAGTAGAGAAGAGTAAGGCAGAGATGGGGCCTTCTTTGAGGCCTTACCTAAGCCCTGCCTGTCGGGCGGGGCTGAGGGGTCTCCTCTGCTAACATATGGCCACAGCAACCTTTCCTTTCCTCTCACCTCATCCCAGGATTCGCTGTTGTTATCTGGTGCAGGATTAAAAAATGAAGTTAACTAAGTGCTATCAAACAAGGTGGTATAAAGCATGTGAATATGCAACTCTCATTTCTAGATCCTTCTCTAAGATTACATTTGGAAGAATCCTGTCTCTTTGTTGGTTCATTTTACTTTCCTTGTTGTGGGGGACAATTAACTGTTTTGAACTAAAGCTCCTGACAAAGACTCCTTAGCTTCTATATGCCCAATAAATTATGACGACCATGCATCTCTAGTGCTATGGGCAGACCCCACTTCCAGTACCTTGCTAATGGATTTGCCTAGAGAAAATTCCAAACTTTTTATGTTTGTCAAACTGAAGGACGTATATTCCATGGGAGGTACACAAAAGAGTGATGGGGTACATACAGCCAGCAAATAAACACTGTAGATACTTAGGAAAAGGCAACTTTAGAGTCAAGTAAAACAGTTATATTATGAAACAATGCAATTTCAGTTAATGTCTACGATAATGCAGAAAAATTCAAATAAATATTGAGCTTTCTTTAGCTGCCTCCTGCTATGATACCCAGGCCCCAAAGGGCCTGCCTGTCCACTCACTTTTGAAGCTAAGCATTAGAGTTTGCCAGTCATTGCCTTAAGAAATTACCTGGGTCTCTCTCAGGTTTCTATCTCTATTGCACGAGTCATGACTCTATTACACATCTATGCAACATGAAATAAACTAGAAAAACAAAACATAAGAGATATATGACAAAATGATAGGAATATTGATATTACTTTGTATTCAAATTTGCTTTCAATCCTGGAAGTAGTAATTGTGTCCTTAGTAATTTAAAGCTTAGGCCTAGCAGCCCGGGATGAATAAAGATATATAAGTTCTTACAGCAATTCCTTAAAATCTGGTACATGTACACTTTACAGCTATTATCAAAACTAACAAAGAAAACTAATCTGGTCCGCTTAATGATACATATAATTTTGCACTTGCTGTTTCCTCTGCCTGGAACACTTCTCTCCAGTTCTTCCTATCGCTGATTCCTTCTCACCCTTCACATTCACCTCTTCAGACAGGCTTTTCCTAACCATCCCATCTATACTTGATCTTAGCCAAAAGGCTGAGAAGTGATTAACTAACCATGCCATCCAAAGTAGTCCCTATTCAGTACCTCTATAAGTATTTTATTATCCTGTTTATTTCTTTCAAAGCAATGACCATAATTTTTAGTTATCTGGTACTTATTTACTCTTTTATTTATCACTTGTGTACCTCCTCCCAACAAAATGGACGAGAATCTTGTTTGTCTTATTTATTGCCATATCCCCACCTCTAGTGAACGTCACTCAATAAATTCATTTGAATGAAAGTCTGTTGCACTGCACTTAAAAGTACGGAGCAGGCATTTCTCACAGACTTTTAAAACTCTAAAAAAACCTCTAAAACAATTTAGACCTTTGGACTATTAAAACCTGGCTTTCTTTTCTTACAAACCTGAAGAGAAACTGAGGCTCAGAGATTCTCCCAAGATCCTTTCAGGATTATAAATTTGAGGTGGAGCCAGGAATAGTTTTCCATCGCCTCGTCTCCCACTCCAGGGAGCTTTCCAAACCAAGCTGTTGTTTCTTCTAGTCTCACTTTATTATTCCTACAGGATGCATAAACAGTGCTAAACATGTGTGAAAGCCAAATGTTTGCTTCTTTTTCCATAAACGGCCTTACAGTTGTTGCTTTGCCAGTTACAGTACAGAAACCGCACAAGACACTGTACGCCATGTACTAAAGAGATGGAATTCCATTACAAACCAATCCTGCTCCACGGTGTGGCCTCACCTCTGCTGTTGACAAGGCCAGAGCAACTGCCATATTCATAACACAAAGTGTGGTTTTAAACCAGGAGAAGTAAACGCTATATGCACTGAAGTCTCACAAATCCATAAGCTAATGTAGCTAATACTTGCACACACTTCAGCAGCTATGCATTTTTTCCTCAAGGAGGTCAAGTTTAAATTCAAGTGACCAAGAGAAAAACATTCTATGAAAAGAGAAGGATTGCATAAGCAAGTACATGGTGGCTTAGTTTCCTGTTGACTGTCATAGCTTGCTCACAGTCAAGAGGTAACTAAGCCGCCATGTCTGAAAAAACATTCTTCCTTACAAGAAATAAGGTATCTTGAACAACTATTCAAATTTCTTTCTAACCTTCTGGATAATCTGAATACTTTGCGGTGGCTAGGTTCTCCCCTCCACGCAGCTGCACTCTACTGCCCACAGTTCCTAGGCCTGAGGCCATGGCTCAAAATTCACCTCCTCAGCATCCACGGACAGAAAAACATGCCATTCTCTTACCCTCCAACACAATGGCCTCATCTTTCCTGAGCCAAGACATTTTTATTACTTTAAAGTTAACTGTTTCTTTTGTGTATTTGTCCATCTAGCCTATCATTCTTGAAGGCAGAGACAGAGGGCCAAGACCATGTCAGTTTGGTAATAAAAGTCCCTCCACTGGTCTCTGTTTTACAACTAAACTAACAGAGTCATGTTCCTGGACATTCAATGCTGATATAAAATTCATATTTCTGCAGATTATGTTTTCACTGTGGCCAAGTTTCTTAATCATAAAAATGAAGCCCAAAGTCACTGATGCCATGTAACACTGGCAAATCTGTCTGCATGCATTCATGCCATGAAGCTCTTAACTCTGTACTTTTAAAAAAGAACAAGAGATTAATTTTTAAGCAAGATGATAGTGTTTCAAATAATACAAACCCCAAGAGAAATAAATTATTTATGCCATTAGCTCCGCAATTTAGAATATTTACCCAATCATGAGAAAAATGTTATTAGGATTTAGTGGATAACATTATAATATTTTTTAAAAGCTGTGCCAAATGTATATATAAAGCAATACTGAGAAATAGGGAAATATTGTATTTATACCCAAGAAATGGTGCATTATTTAGCTCCCAAAGATTTCTAATACAAACTAAAGGAGATGTAGATGACTGCAGTCCTATGTGCCTCAAATTTCTAAAAGGTCGCAGCGTAAAAAGTTATTTGTGATTTAAATGGACATTTTAAAATAGTATTTTTTAAAATAACACAATATTAACTCACTAAAAGTAAATTATTTTGCTAAAGCAAAATTCTCTTTAATCTTTGCACTGATGTGTTACTCTGGAAATGCTAACATTGCCAGACATACGGCAGATGCTCGAAGTGTTTAAAAATGACTTTCACGTAGAACAGGCTCACAATTAGTTGGGGCTTTGGTCTCAGCAAGAAGTAATGGCATCATACTATTGTGCTGCATACATATAAAGTCAAGTCCAGCCACATGTGGTTAAAACAGTGACCAGCTTCTGCAGAGTGTTCATTCTATTATTTCAGGAAGGCAACAATGTTCCACAGAAATGGTAGGAGGTGTGTGGACAGACTCTCAAACACTTGAGTATGACATACATCAATAAAGGGTTGTATGTGTTTAGCATTTTTTCAAATATGAAAAATAACTTGACTAATATAAATTAGTGTCTCCATTTAAGCTACCAATTAATACAGAGGACAAAAGAAGGTCATGAGGAAACAAGACCAATTTGGGAAATGTGAACTGACCTGGCTGTTGTTGTTGAGACAAAGTATTTTGAAATGTCTGCTTTTTTCTCATCATTTACATCCTGCAAATTGCTTACCCAAGTCAGACTGTGAAGATTATATATCCTGCCTGGGAATTATTTGCAAATCTCTACATGATTTCTTCTCCAAAAATAAATTCATCAACAAAATTTAACTACAAATTTTCTTCCTTGGTTTTCTGACATGGTGAAACTTGGGATTAGACATCTAATTAAACATTTTAATGAAAACAGGGAAACAAAATTATTCCCAAACTAGTATACGAAGGTGTTGATATTCTTTATAAAAATTAGCATAGAAATTAATGTAACACATGTAAATAAGGATTTTATTTTTTTTACTAAGGTTATTTTTTTGGACAACAGTTCACACTATGACTTTTTAATTTAATATGGAAGGTCAATAATGCATATACAGATTTTATGCCTGAGATATTTATACACAAATACACACTTAAAAAATAAACACACATACAAAATGATGACAACTAAGTCAAGTATATCTAATTTAGAAAGAATAAAAGAAATTTTGACAAATATAAGAATAGTAATTATGTGAGGATATTAGAATTATGGGGGTGTTTTTCATTTTTTATAGCCTTATTATATTATTTATGAAATTAGAATATATTTATTTTAGTTTGCTTATATGCATAAAATCATTACATTACTTAGAGATATTAAATAATACTAAAATATAATTTCTAAATAAAACAATATAATTTTTTTTAAATGTTTTATAAAATTCAGAGAAGTATAAAATCCACATACCTGAGCCAACTTCTTTTTCTTCTTCTTCAATGTTGTTTTTGATGCTATCATATTCCTCATCAATGGTCTGGTTACCACGCATCTGAGATAAAATTCTACGGGCCTTCTGAGTCTGTCCTTTCTGAATAAGCCATCTTGGACTTTCAGGCAAAAAGAGAAAGCCAAAAAACTGTATAACTGCTGGAATTGCTGCGAGTCCCAACATGTACCTGCAATAAGAATCCACATTTTTTGTAAAATCTGGTCTGACTAGAACTGAGTATATGCTCACCACATATTTTTGTGTCTGTGCTGATCACAATACCTATTGCTAAACTTGTCAGAATTATTTATTATGTGTGTGTGTGTTTGCCACCAGAAAAAAGTATATTTTTATGCTATACTGAAAACTGAAAAATGAGAAAAATCTAATACTCCTTTATCTCTCACACAAATTATAATGAAAAAGATTGATAATTATGTATATACATTCTGAAAGTCACAATAATTATGTATATACATTCTGAACCAAACACATCATGCAAAACATCATAATCACCATCCCTATCTAATATTCATATACATAATATAATTCTGTACTTTACAATATAAAATGGGACTAAGATCAAACTCTCTGGCATCTGCTTAAAAGACATACTTTTCATTAATATAAGTGCCCAAATTTGTTTCCTTATAGTTATTTCTGCTCTGGGAATGATTAGTTATGATTTTTTATAATTTTCTGATTTCATTTTGCCATCAAGCATCAAGATCACCATAATTAACAGAGCAGTAGAGGCCCAAAGCAAAATAAGATGGAATCAGAAGCAAGTAACCCTAATTTAAATGACTAGAAATTTAAAATGCTGCTCATGTTATCTGTCATCTTCTTTAAATGTCTATTCATAATGGCTGTCAAAACTCTAAACAGCAAAAAAGCATAACATTTTAAATCCATCAGAGAAATAAAAATAGTAATATGAGAATATCAATATCAAAAATCTCTCCAAATCATTGTGATCACTGGGCTAATCTCTTAACATCTCTAGGTCTCAATATTTTTTAAATGAAGGGGTTAAATCAGACAAACTTCAAGCTCTCTTTCAAATGGAAACTTCAAAGAATCTAGGATACCTGTGTGTATTCTGTTGATCCAAGTTCCCTGGGTATGTTCCAGGTAGATCCATGATGACAGTGCTCAGAAGACCAACTCCATTTACAAAACAGGCCATCCTCACTGATATCTATGCCAATGAAAAGTCACCCGACTCTGTATTCTTCAAGGCTATTCTACCTTTAAGCTATGCTAAACCCAAATTATAGTAGCTTTATAGACTCCAGAGATATATCTCACAAAATATCTAAAATTTTCCAGGCAGTTTCATTTTAATTCCAAAAACGGTACAAGAAAAAATATAATTGTCATATGGGTGTTCAGAAGCTCTCCTCCTACAACTACATACCAAAACTACACATGGAAACAGAAAAATTAACTAAGATTTAGAAAGTAATCAAAGAGTTTATGAATGACTGACTAAATGAATCACTTAAGCCTACAGTATTAAAAGAAATCTTATTAGAAGTGTTTTATACTTTAATCCATGGGTTGTGATAATTACACCAATGCTTAATCACTCCTTCCTCTGATCACCCACAGAACACAGCTTTTAAACCTCAAATTAACTATACCTTTTTTTAACATCAATTTATGTCACTGTATTTTATAACATAATAAATTATTTACCTGTCCCACTCAATTGCATATATTTATTTAACTTTGTGTTTAGCATAGCACCTAGTAAAGTATCTTGCACACAGTAGATATTTATAAAATTATATGAAAGTTGATATAGCTACACTTTCTGTATTAACTAAACAGAAAATAACTGTTCTTCAGTCTCATAGCAATATTTTATGTGGCAACTCTTCTGGATCTTTTAGCTCGGCAAACTTACTTGCACAGTAATAATTCCTTCTAACCAAACCATTCGTTATTCTAGATATAACAAGACCTTCTCTTCTAGAAGAGTCTTCAGATGAAAGCTTGAGAGACCAGCTCATACAAATGAGTATTTCTGGCCTCTTCTTACGATTTTAACTTGTACAACAAATCTGTTATTTAAATGTATGTTTTATTGCTGTAAGAGAATGAAATTTCCATTCAAGTTATGTTCTCTCAAAGAATTTAAAAGAAATGGTTATCTTATATTGCCAATTATTTAAAAGAAAAGCAATAAAGGTGGACACTAAATATACTGGATTAATAAGATGAAAGTGTTTCTGTTTCATTTCTCTACACCTTTCACGATCTTTCTTTAACCAAAGCAAGATTATGAATTAAGATTTAAGGGCTGCAGAAACAGAGCCAGCTGCCTGGGGTCCTGAGATAGGAGCCGACAGCCAGCCACCAGCCACACACCCCCACCCCCAACATCTTAGAATGTACTTATTAGGCATGTGTGTTTCTCTGGGGTATGTGACTTATCTGCTCATGTCCTTCACCAAATTTCTGCTTAGATTTTTCTAATTCATTTTTAAGAGTTCTTTTTGCATTAAGGATGGAAATCTCTGAGCATTAAATTTGTTCCTTATCAACTGACTTAGCTGCAAAGAAAATTTCTTTAAAAAGCACTTGAAAAGAATATAGAAACTGAGTCATTTTCAGGCCCAAAGATACCCAAAGAAAAGAGAATACAGAAAGATAATAAGGGGCTAGCCAGTTAGCTCAGTTGAATAGAGTGACGCCTTGTAACACCAAGGTCAAGGGTTCAGTTCCCTGTGCTGGCCAGTTGCCAAAAAAAAAAAACAAAAAACAAAAAAGAGAGAGAAAGAAAAGCACAAATATATATCAGCTTATTTCTTAGGTGAACTGTAGAAGACAGAATACTTCAGCCCTTCAGCCTTTGAAACCTGTAAGTCCCAAGAGTCTATGTCTGAAATTTACAATTCAGTGCCCTATACCAGTGGGGAAATGGCATTCACACTCTGCTGCCAGCATTTAAGAATATTAAAGCATCTTTCCAGAGACTAATCAAGAAAAAAAATATTTTTGTACATTTATATTCTAACACTTCTCTTCTAAAACATGGGAACTTATTTTATTACATTTTAATTACCTTTCATGATAAAAATATTTTGACAGGAATAATTTTCATGGCTTTGTAGAAATCCAGTACACAAGATCCAGGGTAACTGTGGTATATGATGGAGAGAACATAGGAACAGATCTGATCTCACTTCGGCTCTGACCATATTAACCACAATGGTTACTTAACATTTTAATGCACAAGTGAGTGTTTTTCATAAGACTGCTGGGAGAATTAAGTGAAATCATTTAGTCAGTACCTAGCAGAGAAGATGCTCAGCAAACAATGTTTCACCTCCCTGAACTCTTAACCATGCAATCAATTCAATGTAACTTTATTCCGGCTGTATCACCCACCCAAATTTTCAGCAGGTAGAACTAACCAATTTTGTTCTTGAGGGAAAATCATTCCTCTGATGATGTGCAGGCTGGAGAACAGGAAGGATAAATAAGAGGTTGCTTTGCTGTGGTACTGATGAAAAATTCAGCATGAGACTAAAAGAGCAGGATCTCTATAAACTTAGCTAAGGCACTATCCGGGACCAACCATCCAAGGAAATCAAGAATCAGATGAATGACAAAGAATATTGTCACATATTTTGGCAAACCCCAAACAAGCCCCAAATACAAGAGATCTCCTTATTATACATTAAATAAAGTGTTCTAAACCCTGGCTTCACGTTAGAATCATTCAGGGGTATTTTAAAACACACCAGTGTCCAGTCCTCCCCCCACCCCCGGCCCAGGATTGTGATTAATTGGTCTGGGCCCAGTGAATTCTATTTTCTTAAAAACTCTCCAGGTGGTGCTAATGGGTGATTGGAGCTGAGAACCATGGATCTAAATGTTTTTTTCTTTTTAAAACACATTTTTTTTTCCTTTTAGAAGATTTTAATTTTTTATTTAAATATATTGATTATACTTATTTATGGGGTACAGTTATATTTCAGTACGTGTATACAATCTGTGATGATCAAATTAGGGTAATTAGCACATTCATCATTGCAAAATTTAGTAATTTCTTTGTGACATGAACATTTGATCTCCTCTCTTCTAGCCACTTGATAACATGCAGTAAATTATGGTTAATTATAGATGCCTAGCTCGACTGTATACCAATAGAACTTATTTTTCCTATTTAGATGTAATTTTGTGTCCATTAACCAACCTCTCACTCTCGCCTCTCTTCCCTTCCCTTTCCCGTCTCTAGTAACCACAGCTCCACTCTCTTTCTAAAAGTTCAAATTATTATAATTATTTTGCTTACTATTATTTTTTAACCTAGTGCCCATATGTGAGTGAGAACAAGCAGTACTTCTCTTTCTGTGCCTGGGTTATTTTAAAACCCAGGGGGTGAAAATAAACAACAAGCACCCATGGTCCACACCTTGAGGCAAAAGCCATTTACCTCCTGGAGGCAGGACCGCACACCAAACTGACATAAAGGGAAAGGAGGTCGACACAAGCAAAATTGCCAAGCTCTCATGAATCTTAAAAATCTTTACTATACTCTTTAGCGTAACAATCACTCACTGAAAGATACCTTTTTAATTTTTCTAAATTTGAAGTTAACAAATGAGCTATTCTCTGGCACAACTAGCAGTACCAGAACTGACCAGAAAACTAAGGAATGGACCTATAACGGGGAGCAATGCTTTCAGATGATATGGTTAGGCCAGCTATCAACAAAGCAGAATGATGTCACCTATGGCACCTCAATTCAAGCCTTCTTTCCAGTTCCAAAAACCAAAGCTCTGTGAATCAAAGATCCTGCATTCCTGGGTACCAGACCTCCCCATGGCTCAGAAGACCAGACCTGCTGCAGCTGCCGTCAGATGGCCAGGGGCCCCACACAGAACCAAACAGGTTCTTCATGGAGCTGAGCATTCGCTGTCATTCTTGTCTTAAAGGAATCATATGCTCTCACCTATGTAACTAAAGATACGTATCCCTCTAACATCAGCCATTTAAAACACAGAATTCTGCAGTTCATGGTAATCGTCCCCTTCTCTGAACTGATAGCATGGATTAGCCTGTTACTTATTCTTTAGTAGGTTCAGAGGGGTGATGATGATGTTTCAAATACATGAAAATTTACTCGAAAATATTCAGGCTCAGCTTGGACATGTACTCATTTAACAACAATATCAACAATAGTAATAGCTAGTATGGAGCAGCACTTACTATGTGCCAAGTGCTGTTCAAAAGACTTAAGATACATTAACTCATACATCTTCACAACAACCCCACGAAGTGCATACTGTTACTTATCCTGATTTTATGGACCAAAAAATGAGGCACAAAGACTAGTATGCGGTAGAACTACAATTAAAATCCAGGCTGGGCCGAGCCCATGGCGCACTCGGGAGAGTGTGGCGCTGGGAGCGCGGCGACGCTCCCGCCGCGGGTTTCCGCCGCGGGTTCGGATCCTATATAGGACTGGCCGGTGCACTCACTGGCTGAGTGCCAGTCATGAAAAAGACAAAAAAAAAAAAAAAAAAATCCAGGCTGTCTGGCTCATATAATAGATGTTTATTTTAAGTCAAGCTATAGTAAATGTTCAAAACTTACTTGATAATTAATTCTGCAGAACTCATTAAAAGGGGCATTAATTTACCTTAGCTGCATGTTTAAAGAATCCTGAGGTTTTCCTTGGAAGTACTAGTCACACACCTCTGTTAAATGCAGTAAACCACTGCAACCATAACAAAGCAAAGGACCTAGTGGGAGCCATCACGCCCTGCTGTGCCCAGCACAGCACCTGAGACAGTACCATCCATTGGGCTGGGTCACTACATATTGGATTTAACCAATACAGACTTGCTAGTAGCAAGTGGAATATCCCATTATTACCTCAACACCAATCCTTATTAAATCAGAACTCCGTAAGAGCATTACTATGAAAATCATACAAGTTAAAAATATCTCAGTTTTTAGGGTAAACTTGTACTGCTTATTTTGAACACTATGCCAAACTGAAGTTTTATTTCATAGTTCTTTCACATATACAAGTAAAGTCTTCACACTGGAAAAAATATAGGCAACAAGAACATAGGTGTTTTTAAAAATCATTGAGAGTAAAGTAATTTGACTTGTGAGATTTGATCCTTATAAAATATTTCATATGACAAACATGATAGATCTATAAAGGTGCTTTTCTCTCCACTTTATTTTTCAATCTGTGCTTCCCAAAGGCCTCCCCAAACCAAGCCTCACCCCTTCCAAAGGGAATTATGCGGGAGTGATGAATTATACCCTGCATCCACATTTGGTTCATTTCTCTTCTTCCCTCTGCTCTTTTTCCTCCTTAAATTCCCTAATGATATGAAAAGGTTGACAATGTTTTACACTGGAAGGTCTATATGATCTATGGATTTAACTGTAACTCAAGCTATAACAGATAAACTATTATAACTATGGGAATTTTATTACAATGTTATATTTTTTAAAAAATTGTATGCAATTGTTTTTGTAGATCTCAGGAGCTGAATTCTACCAAGGGAAGACACTTTCCAGTTTGAGAGGCATCGTAAAGGATTTCAGACACCATAGTCATTTGGCCAATTATCCTCCTAATAGGCATGACAGCATTAAAACACAGTTGAATAATCAATTCCTCACTGGTTTCCCAATCTCATGTTGTCAAAATTAGACATTTCCAAACAAACTCTCCACCTTATATTTTTCTAATCACAGAATATCTTAATATTTTTTGAAATACTAAGTTGGCTCAGTGACAATCTCTGAAACTTTGTCCTGAGAACAGTGAGGCTTTTCAGAAATGTTCTTTAATATCCAGTATTATCTTACAATAAAATGAAAAAAAAAAATCAAGTGACAAAACTGTATTTGTAATTCCAATTGCTTTATTTCCATCCTCTTTTAGCTTGCATTCTGTTTATATCCATTTGCTACTGATTAACAAATCATGTCCATGTTAATCCATTCTGAATATCTCAAATAAATTAGAATATCATAAATATTAAGATAGTATGGTTTATTCTTTAAAACTGTTTAAATTGGCATCCTCTCACTTATAACTATAAACAAACTCTAAATCTTTTTTTTCCTGAAACAGTTCACTGAAAATAAAATGGATTAGCAATTAGAATAAGTAGAATTTTTGAAAATGGTACCTAATGAAGATTTATTGTGTTTGCTTGGAAGGCTAAGGCTGAATTCCTTGTGTTATTCACCTGTTTACCCAGCAAACATCTCATGAATGTATGTTAAATGCCAAACACTAAACTAATCACTGAGCATCATGAATAAACTTGACCAGGCATGGCATAATACTGTGTAAATCTGAAAATATCCCCCTAAGCTGGAACTTTCCAATGATAAACAGGATAGTGAAACATTTTCCCTTAAATAGGTATTACCTAAATCCCTTCAAACCACATCTAAAAACGCTGTTCTCTTAACCCTGCATCTAGAGATAACAAACTACGTTGTGCAATGTTCCTACAGATTTTGAGTTTTTGGTCACACTTCTCATATATTTAAGTAACAATCACAAGTGATACATTTATTAAAGATCTCTATCCCTGAATTTACAAAAGAAATGGTCATCAGTATATATCAATAACAAGATATTTAATGATAACATAGTCAGCAAACATAAATTATGCTTTATGTAATATTTCTACTTAATGCAAAAGTTTTAGATGCAAAAAGATAACACTGAAATTAGCGACCTGCTATAGTTACATTATAGCAACTTACTTGGTAATATATTTTTGAATTTTAGTTCATGCCTCACAAATCCATTTTAACAGATATGAAATTAAAATAAGAAAGCACTGCCAAGTTGAGATCCCAGGCTAAGCTAATTTTCCTCTGCCACCAATGACCATGTAGAATATCAACACTGATGACTGATACACCTGATAATCTGATGGCAGCTAGAAAGTAAAGACCACAGCGGGAGTTCCATAAGAAAAAAAATCAATGTGTCATGGTTGGAATCTTTCAAGCAAAAGCAGGTGACACATGACCAGCAAATGAGCAACTTCTGTTACCTAGAGAAAGGTTCTCTGTACACTGTATTAAAAAAAAAAAAAAAAATTCATTGTCAAATGAGTAAACAGAACAAAGTATCAACTCTATCTACATAGCTTAGGGGAAAACCCCTCAAAGTAATTTGATATCAGTCTACAAGGTAAGTGGTTTAGAATGTTGTGAGTATAGTAGAAGCAGCAAGATATGCTCTTACAGAGTAAAATGTGATATTGTTTAAATCAATGAACGTGGCATTTTGCACAGGTATTAGGTAGTTTTAAACTATATGGCAAAATACATTAAGAACTGCACAAAATTCACAGTACTGTTGCTAAAAATAATGCATATACACATATCCTTTTTTTTCGTTTTCCAAAGTCTGAGAATCTTCCATAATCTGGGCTAGGGATTATGGAGATATGGTAATGATCAACAGACATCCCTTGCTTCAAGGAGCCTATACTCTGGTAATCATCAAACAAAATAGGAGTATTTAATTGCTATGATGGGGGTTTAGGCATGGTGTCGGAGTAAGGAAAGAAGAGTTATTTCAACAGAGGCTATTAAAAAAGGTTTCACGGCAGAAACAACATTTAAATTATTCATTGGCCAATGAAGAAAAGGAACATAATGGAGGGAACCAACATAAGGTTCAAATTAATTAATTTTTAGGCAAAATTTGCACACAACAAAGAGCAGAAATCCAAGATATACCCATTCTATGAGTTTTGAGAAAATACATATACCCTTGTAACCATCATCCTAATCAAGAAAGATAATATTTCCAGCATTCCAGAAAGTTCCCTTATACCTTTTCCAGTCAATCCCCATTGCCATAGACAACCACTTTTTGAATTTCTGTCCCCATAGCTTATTTTGCACATTGATAAACTTCACATGGAATCATGGAGAATGTACTCTTCTTGCATGTCTGGCTTCTTTCAATCAGCATAATGTTTCTAAAATTCATTCGTGTTGCTGTCCCTTCTATTTCACTAATTTACTATCTATCCTTACCAGACTATCTAGATTTATCTAGCTCTATAGTAAGTCTTGAAATCAGACAGCAAATCCTCTAACCTTGTTCTTCAAGATGGTTTGGCAATTCTAGGTCCTTCACTTTTCCATAAAAATTTGAGAATCAACTTGCCTGCCTATTTGAATGAATGTAAGTGCTGATAGTGGATATCTTTGCCTTGCAACTGATTATAGACTTTTAGCACTGAGTATAAAATTGGCTGTGGATATTTTGTGTGTGTGTGTGTGCATGTGGATATCCTTATATTGAGCTGAGGAAATGCTCTTCTATTCCAGTTTGCTGAAAGGTTTTTTCAAAAATGTTTTTCTGAAGGCTGGCCGGTTAGCTCAGTTGATTAGAACACGATGTTAGTAACACCAAGGTCAAGGGTTCAGATCCCTGAACCAGGAAGCAGCCAAATAAATAAATAAATAAGCAAATGTTATTCTGTCAGATATTTTCATATTTGCATGGATTAATTTCCATATGCTAAAGCAACCTGACTTTCCTAGCAAAACTGACTTTGTCATGATGTATTCATAATGTATTCTCCATTTATATACTGCTAGGTTCTATTTTACTAGTATTTTGTTAAGGATACTTTGGTCTGTGTTCATGAAATTGGTCTAGAATTTTCTTTTCTTGTAACAACTTAGGCCATAATATTTGAGTTATGCTGGCTTCAAAAACCCAGTTGGGAAGTGTTCCTTCCACCTCTATTTTCTTAAAGCTTTTGCTTAACGTTGGAGCTGTTTCTTCCTTAAATGTTTTATAGAAGTAACTAGTAAAACTATCTAAGCCTGGATTTTTCTTTGCAGGAGGGTTATTAATAATGATTCAGTTTATTTAATAAATATAGGGATATTCAGATTCCTATTTAACCTTTCTTGTGCCCGTACTTAGTTAAGCTGTGATTGTCAAGCAATATGCTATTCCATCTAAGGTGTTGAATTTATTGGAAGAAAGTTGTTCACAGTATTCCCTCATTATCCTTATAATGTCCATGGGAATAATATGTCCTGTTATTCCTGATATTGATAAGTTATCATTTATCTTTTTTTCTTAATCGGTTTAATCAGTCTATTAATTTTGTTAATCTTTTCAAAGAACCAACTTTGTTGTCTTTTTATTACAGTGACTTCTACTCTTATCTTTATTATCTCATTCCTTGTTTTCTTTGGGTTTAATTTGCTCGTATTATCTAGCTTCTTAACATGAAACTTAGTTCACTGATTTAAAACCTTTCCTCTCTAACATAATCAATTTCAAGGTAAATATTTTCATCTAAAGCACTGCTGTAGTAGCTTTATTTCACAAATTTTGGTATACTGCTTTTTTCTTTCAGTTCAACACTATTTTCCAATTTTCCTTCTGACATCTCCTTAGACCCATGGGTTATTTAGAAGATGCTATTGCAATTTCTAAATATTTGCAGTTTTCCTGGCTATCTTATCATTATTAATTTCTAATTTAATTCTGCTGTGCTCAGGGGACATAGTGTATAAAATTTCATTTTTTAAATTTATTTTTAAAAGTTTATTAACATTTATTTTATGTGTAGGATATGGTCAATTCTGGGAAATATCTGATGGGAACTTAAAAAAAAAAATATGTATACTGCAGTTCTTGGGTGTAGTAGTCTACAAATGTCAATTTTGATAAGTCTCTTAGTGTTGTCCAGTTTTTCTATCATCTTATTTTTTCTCTAGTTCTATCATTTGCTAAGAAAGGAGAGTTAAAAATTCTCCAAATATAAGCCTGGATTTGTCTGTTTTTTCCTTAGTTCTGTGCATTTTTTTATTGTGATGAAATATAAATTATTTTACCATTTTAATCATTTTAAGTTTATTAACCATCATTAAGTATATTCCACATTGTTGGGTAACCACCATCTGCTATTTTTTGCTTTACATATTTTGAAGTTCTCTTATTAGGTAAGATACACATATAACACTATTATTTCTGATGAATTTCTTTTATCATTATGAAATGTCCCTCTTTGTCTCTGATCATACCGCTTGTCTTGAAGTCTACTTTGTGTGATTATTAATATAGATAGCTACATTAGCTTTCTTTTATCCTTACTTTTGCATAGTATATCTTTTCCCATCCTTAATATTAACTTTCAACCTATCTATAGCATTAAAGTATATCTCTCCTTTAGACAATGAGTGTTTGTGTCATATTTTTGGTACACATAGGTAATTTTTTACTTTTAATGTAATTGTTTGTATAAATGGGTTTTGAGTGTACTGTTTTGCTATTTGCTTTTTATATGTCCCATCTATTATTTATCTCTGTGCTCTTACTTTTTTGCCTTTATTCAGGTTATCAAAATATTTTAAGTGTTCTGTTTTAATTCTCATAATGGCTTCTTAGCTGTTTCTTTTTCTGATATATTCTAGTGGTTGTTCTAGGAATAAGACACATGCATTTTTCACTTATCAGTCTACCTAGAGATATTACAGTATCACTTCACAAATGTATAACTCCATTTATTGCCCCCAACTTTTTTGCTATTGCCATCGTAAAATTGAGAGGAAGGTATAGAGATCTCCCATATATTCCCTGACCCCACACATACATAGCCTCCCCCATTAGCCACATTCCCCACCAAAGCAGTACATTTGTTAGAATCAATGAGTCTACAGTAATTAGCACATCATTATCACCAACAGTCCAGAGTTTACAGTAGGGTTTCCTTCTTGATGATGTATGGTCTATGAGTTTAGACAAATGTATAATGACATGCGTCTAATTACAGTATCATACAGAGTATTTTCACTACCCTAAAAATCCTCTGTATTACAGCTTTTAACAGTTTTTGTTTGTTTGTTTTGTTTTTTTACAGCCTGTCCATGGTGTATAATCTTCAAAGGAGTCAGTCTTATACAAACTACTCTGTCATTACCAAACGATATTTACATTTTACTTGGAAAAATCAGATAACTGAAGGTGAGGGCAATTTTTATTGCCAGTGTTAGATGCAGGACAAAGAGAATGAACCTAAGACTTTGTGAAAATAACAGCAAACAATACATAGTGGCATTTCAGAGTTTGTAGGTACATCTAACAATCATTAATGCATTTGATATCCACAATAACACTGTACAATTACTTGAACATTAGCTATGTGAGGATATTACTGCTTAGATCAATTAATTCATAAATTAATTACCCACCTGGCCTACACTCTGCCCCATTTCCCCTCTGTCCACCTGAATCCCACCAATTCTTCAAAGTTCAACACAAGTCTCACATCGTGATGAGTTAGTCTCAGGATATTCCAGAAAAATCTCTCATATAGATGTTGCTTAATATTTTTTATTTCTCATTCAACACCTATATCACATCAAGTAAATGATGAAACGTGAAGACGTGTGGCACAATCAGACACTTAAATGGTTGTACGTAGGTTAGTCAGGGGGAATAAGATAAACCTAGTTTTAAAAAATTAAATCTTAGCTGGTCAGTTAGCTCAGTTGGTTACAGCACAGCTTTGTAAGACCAAGGTCAAGGGTTCAGATCCCTATACCGGCCAGCTGCCAAAAAAAATTAAATCTAAGAATAAAAGGAATAAAAATCAACATAAAAGAGAAGAATTTAGCCCCTCCATAGATACACCCATCCCTATTAATATAATCTACATGAAGGTTTATATACTAGTAAACAGAGAAACACTCATTTGAAATCCATCACTGTCCAAGAGAGAAGGACAAAAGTGTCCTGGTGCCCAGGGAGGTATATTCTTTTGAGGGACAGAAATTTTCATGGACTCAGAAACTAATTTTCTTTGTCTTATTTTTATGCTCAGTAAGAAACACTTATGATTAATAATTTAGTTTTTCAGCTATCTATGAAGTATATATATCCCTCAGCATAAATTAATGAATTGGTATTTTGGTTTATAATCAATATCTTTTTACTTTGGTTGAGTCCCTTCCCTAGGGGGGCACAATCAATTTCAGCTCAATTCAATAAACATTTATTGAGTATCTACTATGTTCTAGGCCCTTTCCTAGATCTAAATATGTGTACAAGGTCAATGACATTCAGGAACTCCAAAGTGAACTAGAAGAAATAGACAAACAAGCAACTGGTTCAAAATAATGTGGTAAGTATAAGAGTGAAGCTATCTATGTTCAAAGTATTATGAAAGGACAAAGAGACAAAGTTCCACATGTTACATGAGCAAAGATTTAAAGAATGGATGGGGGCCGACCCCGTGGTGCACTCGGGAGAGTGCGGCACTGGGAGCACAGTGGCGCTCCTGCCGCGGGTTCGGATCCTATATAGGGATGGCCAGTGCGCTCACTGGCTGAGCGCGGTGCGGACTACACCAAGCCACGGGTTGCGATCCCCTTACCGGTCACATAAAAGACAAAAAAAAAAAAAACAAATAAAGAATGGATGGGAGTTGGACCAGTAAACCAGGAAAAGGTAGGGAAACATTGTAGGCAAAATGAGTAGAAGGGAAAAACCAGAACCTGGCAATGCAAGGTGTGGTTGGTGGAGGAGGGAGGGAGGTTGTATGAGGTACAGAAAGCTAGACAAGCAGCCATGGACTGAATACTACAAACCATAATAAAGAGATCAATTTTTTTCCTGTAGAAAATGGAGAGTCTCGAAGCATTTTAGCAGTGGCAATGCCCAGATAAGTGTTTTAGATAAGTCACTGAGGTTGCTAAATTCACATATCGTATATTTATTGAGGGCCGGCTATGTGCCAGGACTTAACTCAGCAATTAAAAAAAAGTAAACCTTTGTTTCCTTGAAGTGTGGTGAGTAAATCTCACTTGCTCAATAAATAAGATTTTAAAATATTAGCAAAGAAAAGGGCAAACAGTGATAGAACTTTATCATTAATATTAACTACCAAAATGTCTCTGCCATCTTTATAAGCACAATAAAGCATTAGGTAAAAATCAAATCTTTCTCAACGTAATCAGTCATTAAAGAAATGCAAATCAAAACCACAACGAAATGCTACTTCACGACCACTCGGATGACCATAATCAAAAAGGTAGATAATAACAACCTAGATAATAACTAAGATGTGGAAAAATTGGAACACTTAAACATTGCTGGTAGGAATGTAAAATAGTACAGCCACTTTGGAAACAGTCTGGCATGTCATCAAAAAGCTAAATACAGTTACTATACAACCTAGCAATTGCACTCCTATGTATATTCCCAAGAGAAGTGAAAACACATCCATCCCAAAACTTATACATAAATGTTCATGGCAGCATTATTCATGACAACCAAAAAGTGGAAACAACTCAAATGTCCATCAACTGATGAACAGACAAACAAAATGTGGTATATCCACATTATTATTTGCCGATAAAAAGAAATAAAGTACTGACATGTGCTACAACACAGATGAATTCTGAAAAACCAGTCATGAAGGACTACATATTGATATATGAAATATCCAGAATAGGCCAATCTACAGAGACAAAAAGTAGATTAACAGTTGCCTAGATCTGGGAGGGACTGGGAGGTTAGAGGGTGATAGCACAGGAACACGAAGTTCCTTTCTGGGGTGATAAAACTGTTTTAAATTTGATTATGGTGATGGTTACACAGCTGTACATATGCACTAGACACCATTTAACTGTACACTTTAAATAGGTGAATTGAATGGTATGTGAATTATATCGCAATAAAGTTGTTGGTTTTTTAAAAAATCATATCCTTAATGGTATTTGCAAAATCCTATTTCCCCTTTCTTCATGAAGCCAGATGACATCTTCCCCAGTACAGAACGTATTATGACAATGGAGTGCCAGAAAAATACCAATGTTCAGTCTTCTACTGGTAATTCTTTGGAAAAACTAATCTTCTAGTTATTCGGCAGAAAACAATTTGTTTCTATGACATCCAAATAAAAGAACAGATATTTTGACCCAACTGGCACAAAAGGTGAGAGTCTTTAACAATCTCAAATTCTAAGAAGTTTTTTGTCAGTCAATTTCATCCTCCATATCTTTTAATCCTATCACTACTGCAAAAATTATCAACAACTATGGCTTTCAGATTATAAACTCTTGAAAACAGAACCATGAGGAAAAACATAGTTAGATTTTGAGTAAGACTTGGCTCTAATCTCTGCCAAGTAATAGCTACGTGGTCTCAGGAAAATATTTGACTTCTCTGAGCATCAGGGTTTTTTTAATTTGCAAAATGGGAACAATACCAATTCTGCCAACTTCTTAAGGTTTTGTTTAGCATCAAATGATATTTGCTAACAGACTCTGAAATGGTTCATCACTATAATGTGAGCTAGTAAATCTAGGACACTGGGTATATAATACAAAATCAAATGTTAATATCGTGAAGTAGAGTTTCAGAGGCAATAAAAGTCAAAAAAGAAAATAAAAAGACACAATGGTTAAAATATTCAAACTCTTAGAAGGTAGGGGACACATCTTACTTTAGAGATGTACAAAAACATGAGTATGAGAAAGAAGTTCACATGAAATATTTAGACCCACATTTTCCTTAGGATTTTTGAAACACAATGCCACAGAAGTGATGAATTATCTATTGTTATAAATAAGTTATAATTGCTGACAATTCTAGAGTCTAATGTTAATGCTAAGGTAGCACTTCAATCTTCATTTGCATATAACCACACTCCTATTAGCCCAGGGGTCAGATGAGGTAAACATACAGTCACGGATGCTGAATAATGGAAGACAATAACATAAGGAAAATTCACCTTTTAAAAAAAAGTAAACACGTTTGCATGTATACATAATTAAATGTGTATTCATGTAAACAGTAAATTGGGTTCAAAGTAATCTGGTTGTTAATGCCTTGGTCTGAATACCAGCCCAAGTTAGTTTTCCCATCCTCTTATTTTACTTTTTCACCCCTGGGCTATCCAATATTGCAGGAAAAATATATACAAGCTTGTTACTATTGATTGAATTGTGTCCCCCAAAGTCCATGTATTAGAAACTTAAGCCCCACTGTGACTGTATGAAGAGGGTAGAAGATCATATTATGGTAATTGAAAGGTGGGGCCCTGGAGAGGTGATTAGATTGTGAGGGCCATGCCCAAGGAGATGGATTAATCCATTGATGGTTTAATGGTGGTCATGGGTGTGGTTCTGAGGGCTTTTAAAGAAGGAGGAGTTGGTTCTCTCTGCTTCTGCCATCCTCCATGAGACTACCCTGCTTTGCTGTGAAGAGTCACAACTCACCAATGAAGCTCGCACCAGATGTGCTCACTGGACTCTGCACTTCTCAGCCTCCAACACCATAAGCAATAAATATTCTTTCTTTATAAATTACCCAGTTTCAGGTATTTCTGTTATAAGCAACAGAGATGGACACATGCTAATTGGCTTTACTGCAAATACATGCCTCCAACTTCAGCTGGAATCCCATGGTTACTAGGAGAGTCTTTTGTTGTCTCTAGTCATTTCCTTCTTGTACTTCCCACAGCAGCAGTATTCATTTAAATTTGTTTTCTCTATGACTCTTCTCTACCACCTCAAAGCCCTATCATTGCCAATAAAGAAAACGGAGGCCATGGAATGTTGATTTTCCTTCAACCTTCCTTAAAACTTACCTATAGCAGCACCCATCCTTTATTCATTCATAAGAAGAGAAAAAAATAACATGATTCATTATTTATTAAGTACTTGTCATATGCCAAGCACTGGGCTAAACACATATAATAATTATTTTGGATTCCACAGTAATCTTACAAGACAAGTATTTTTGGTCCTATTTTTTAGAAAAGTGAAGTTCACAGGAGCTAAATGACTTGTCTGAGGTTTGTAGATAATGGGTGTAGAAAACAGATTTTAATCCATGTCTATGATTATGTCACTCTACTTCTGAATAGGGGTCTAAGGCCTGTACCAACACCTCTGTTTCTATAGGTACACCACATTCATAAATGTATTTTCACTACTGTATTATCTTTCTTTTCTAACCAGTACTGAGAAAAGATATTTGAATTGCTATACTAAAATGAAAAATGTGGCCTATGGACTCTACATTATATATTTTAATATATACCTACGTTAGCCACAGAAATGACATTTGTTAACAAAATGTAAATGGATTTAGATCTTCCTAAAGACATGTAGGTTGAAAGATTAACTGACTTTCACTGAGTTTCCAAGAAAAATTCAAAATACCAGGTTATGCTGATAAAGGTTACCATCTTTCTCTTTTTGTTCATCTACTGAGCAGGAAAAAAAAGATTAAATTTTCTGCTTCTTCAATTTCCTAATAATTTCTTGCTTTGGCAGAACTGATTACTTTAAAAAGGTAGAAAATGGCTTAGCAACATCTGCAGACAGAGCTACTGCTTTTAACAACTGTGTCCTCTTTTTAATAGTCCTGACAAATGCAGGTTCTCACTGGTTTCAGAGTTTTCTCACGTGACTTTTATTAAAACTTCAGTTTAAGTGGTCAGTGGCTTGTCCTAAGCCATGTGTTTTATCGTGCTGCTTACACAGAAGTTTAATTCCCTGCACCCACATCACATGGAACCTTTTTTCTTTAGCTGTTAAGGATTAACTTCAGCAAAGTAAGCACATGAGAGCAAGAGCTTGAGTCCAGTACAATATTCTATTCCCTGTACCTGTACAGAAGTAGATACTGAACAAACACTTGCTGTAATAAACTGGTGGCAAGAAAACGAGTTAGATAATACTGTGTAATCCCACTGTGCCTTTTCATAAAATACCCTTGAAATAGTTAGATGAATCTGTTGTTTTGAAATAACATAAAGTAAGATATCAAAATCTAGAGCCCACAACAATAATACGGCTTTAACACAGGATTAGGTTGTTTTTATGACATTCAGCTTGAATTTATTTCAAAGCAGATTAAACCATTTTTCTCATTTCTTTTGATTCAAAATAAGCCAATAATCATCAAGGAATAATTTGTACATTTTAAATTTACATGTATCTTTTTATATTGCTAAATCTTTATCTATGAAGACTGTTTCTTTCAGATGAGAATGTTGCTTCCTAAGTCCAAAGAGGATGCTAGCTATATCTGCAGTTCATTTACAGTTTGTCAATCACTAATATCATTCAAGGCTCCATACATATTTATTACCGCATTCATTTTTAAACAAATATAGCAAAAGATTACACACAGTGTGAGAAATGTCACCTAAATGCTAAAAAACCCTGTAAATATCAATTCTTAATGGTAGGTTCCTTGTCTATCATTAAAATAAATATCAGTGTCTTGTCCACTTTCAATCTTGCTGAATGCCACCCACTTATATCATGATTCAAAATATCCAGTTATATTTTACCCATGATTTCTCAATTTTTCTCCCATTCCCCAAAATCATGATTTATTTGAAAAATTAAATGTAAGAACTATTTACAAACCTCCATCCATCCTTTTGGAGATAACTGAAGGCTCCGTCAACAACACTTGCAAAGAACTGCCCTCCCGTGATGAAGAGGGTATTGATAGTGACCAACCGGCCTCTTAAATTGGGTGGTGAGACCTCAGCGATATACACTGGCACCGTCATAGAAGCAATGCCTATAAAGAAAAAAATAAAAAGTAAACATGAGACATTTACTCAGGATTGCCATTGTTGTAATAAATATTAATACTATGTTAAGAAATACACATACATATGTAGGCTTGGTTTTCTACTTTAAATGAAGGTTTACCACATATTTAAAGATTTTGTTTATAACTAATTTGGGACTACTGCAAATAAGTAAAGAAGTGTGTGAGATACCAATCCCTAAGTATCATTTTTCATATTATCATTTAAAAGCCTACAAATAAAAGTACCACTAAAGACCTAAGATAACTTTAGAAGGCATATAAGTATGCATTATAATTTTCTGAGGACTAAAAATATAAAAAATGTCTCTAGATAGAATGTGATTATTTTTAGTCTACATGGAGATGTAATCAGACACAATGGTGAGAATAAAAAATTATCCCAGAATACATATTAACTATACAAAGTAATCATTTCCAGTAGATACACCAAGACCTTTAACTAGTTCACTAATAAGAAAATCCATATATTAAGTCACCTTATTCAATTGGGTAGGTGTACATTTCAGAAATAGCACACACTGAATAGTACTTTGGTAATTTACAGTCTTCAAAAATAGATCTTAGCCATAAAATGGACAGGTTTATGGCTAGGGTATATTTGGTTATATCAGCTTTAAATTTTTTTTTCTATCAAATGCAAAATAATCTATGGCAGTAGTTTTGACTTCACTAATCACCAGATTCACTTATGTGACTTTTTTTTTTTTTAAATATAGATAATCTCACCTCACCCACCCCAATCTACCAAATAAAAAACTACAGATGGATTCTCCAGAGGTAATCTTAAGGCTCACTGCATATTTAAAAAACTAAAATTCTATGGTACAGAACTTTGAGCCCATCTACAATGATCTCTTAAAATCTCACTCCCCTATGGCACTTCTAAATTCCAGATATGTCTGATTATTTAGCCTAAAACTAATACATAGTTAATATCACCAAAACCTCAGTGAAAAAATAATAAGCAGGATTACCTAAGAAAATTTAATATTTTTATACCTGTAGATACTATAAATCAATTTTTAGATTAAGCCAGAACATCAATAAGTTGCAAAATAGACCCATGTAGAACTGCTTTTAACAAACTGATCTTCATGACGGCAAAAAAATCGTATTGAAAGACTCAGCACTGAGAACCCTGTTGCTGTGTTTTCTGTACAAGGGCTGTTGGAGGTGCTATTTATCACATTCCATGCAACAGGAGACATTTCTCTACAGTCCCAGTAACTGCAACAGTTGTGCTTCTCAACTGGTCTTTGTTGATAGGCAATATAAATCATACAGCTGTCTTCATTTTCCTCTTTATGGAGACAGTCAGAGAGACCCACCTCTACCCACTGTTTTGGAGTTCATAGTATTTATTTTGTTAACTAAACTCACTCCTGGTGCTATAAGTCTGCAAGTTCATCTAGTATATTTTTGCTCTATTTTTGTTTTGTTCCATTTTTGAACAAGGCAAACAAATAAATGAACAGACAGACAAGATTTATTTAAGTGATACTTATATACTTCTGGAAAATTCACTGTATTATTGCATAACTACTGGTTAAGTAGTTGGTAAATTTGCACACAAGTCAGATCATTAAATCTCAGAATTGCACACTGTAATTTCCACCAATGTTATGTGCTACTGTACCTTTTGTTAACATTTGGAGATGGCGAAAATAATCTTATGATTTTACAAGTTTCATAGAATAATAAGCATGTCTTAGTAGACACAGAATAAATAGTCTTTCCAGTTAAATAATCACCTAAGCAGCTGTAAGTCTCTATTTGACTTCCAATCAATTTAATAGGACAGACCACTCTAAAAGACCTTTCATCTAACTTGGAAAGAGAAAACATTTGCTGCAAATATTTACAAGTTAATTGCATCTTCTTTTTAGTTCTTTTACTATTAGAACACCTCAGTAAACTTTCAGAAATCAAACAGTAATTTATTGTTTGGATTTCTTTTTCTGCTTTGGTCTGGCTGAAACAGGAATTCATTTCTCTTCAGTCAGAGACCTTTACTCAGCCATCTAGCCCAGGGAATGGAGCATGGAAAATCAGGACTGTGGTTTTAGGCAACACATGCTTGTTACAAAACCCATAGATTTTACATGATAGGAAATACAGAGATGTCCTCAGGCCCTTACAAAGCTTGATTATTTAATAATCACCAGAGCATTGAAAAGTAATAGGTAATGGCAAAGGGAAAAGACTGAAAAACTGTAAAAAGACAGAATCATTGGGTTTAGAGTTGAAATGAATCCCAAAAGAACTTCTGTCCAATGAGATGATGATCAGATCAGCGGAGACAAAGGCTTCAGGCAGGAAGAAATGCATCCTGCTGAGGAAGGGGAACTATTTTTAGAGAGATGGGCAGGGACCAACCAGAATATATAGGATCTTAGAGGCCAAATTAAGAGTTTAGTACTCAGAAGCCTTAATAGTGTAAAAGAGGAAAAGGCATGATCAGATTCCCATTTTTAAAAGATCATTCTGGTTGGAGTATAGAAAACTGATTGCAGCGGAGCAACAAGTACAGTGGCAACAGTAGAGATGGAATGAAATGGAGAGATTCAAGAATTATGTATTTAGTATCCATGTTAAAGAGAATTTGGATGGGAAGTGAGGGATGAGGAGAACAGGAAGTCGAAGATGATGTTCAGGTGTCTGGAATAAACGACTAGGAGCATGACTGGTACTTTGCATGAAGATAAGAAATACTGGAGGAAAAGCAGCTTTGGGTGGAAGATAGTAAGGTCAAGTTATAGACAGATTGAGTCAGTAGTGCTTTGTAGATAGCAAGTAGATAGCAAATAGCTGCTTCAAAAGTGTGCTGGGAATATAGATGATTTACATGTGAGTGTTCCCAGCCTCCCTCTTTCTCCACTCCCTATTTTTGACCCTATTACTTCAGCTAGCACACATAAATTTCTAGAGACAGAAGAGTCTTCTCTGTTCGTATTATGTGCTAAGTGACTTACTGCCATCAGGTGTCATGTTAAAGAGCTTGGATCAATTAGTAAGAAAAATGAGAACTGAATATTATCAGTTATATGTGCTAGACAAGTTTAAACCGATAAAACTGCTTTATGAAACTGGAGAAGTAGTTGGCTCCATGTTCACTCATATCTGTCCAATATGCATATGTTAAGCACGGACCCTGTTAACCTACCTTGCTATTAATGAAAACAACACATGCAAACTACTATTTATGGACTTCTAAACATGAAGCCCACTTTTTGAAAAACCTTATACATTAAAGATATGTCACCCCAAAATCTCCTTTCCACTTTGGGGAAACAAATGGAATTCTATCCCTAGACAAAGCTCACTTATTCTAATGAAGGATGGTTATGTAAAACTGTTTAACTTTAGGATCTGATGTAAACCACTATTATGTATGAGGGTACTTCAAAAATTTCATGGAAAGATTCATATTACCTTTCAATTCTATTTTTCCATGAACTTTTTGAAGTACCCTCATATTGATATAACTCAACCCTAGACTTGCATAAACCATAGGAATATTCAAATAAATGAGCAAGAACAGCCCTTGTTATTCACTTAAAATTTGTTGTAAAGACAGAAAATGTATCAAGGCTCACATTTTTGCTCTGGTATTATAACTCAAAGATGATGGTATGAGATCTCCAAAACTAAGAGTTAATTCCGGGCCGAACCCGTGGCTCACTCGGGAGAGTGCAGCGCTGGGAGCGCCGAGGCCGCAGGTTCAGATCCTACATAGGGTTGGCCGGTGTGCTCAGTGGCTGAGCGCGGTGCGGGCGACACCAAGCCAAGGATTACAATCCCCTTACCGGACACACACACACACACACACACACACACACACACACACACACACACACACAGTTAATTCTATGCTTCACAATGCAACTAATGAATGATGTTTAAAGTTTAGGAAGTTCTATAAAGAGCTTTTGATTTCTTCCCTATTCCAATCACTAGCCAAATAAAATAATTGTCTGATAAAGAAAAACAAATTCTTAACAGTCCATACTAAACTAATGACATAACATAACATAAGGAATAAATTGGGAAAAGTTCCTGTCAACAGCTTATTAGAATAAACATAAACTACAAAAATCCATGTTGGTATTGTTTGCTAATATTACTGAAAAGTTTAATTTTTTATAAAATTATAAGGTCTACATCAATGAAAACTCATTATCATGCTTGGCTTGAAGAGTTTCACCAGAAAACCGCTCCTCAGACATGCAGTGAAGTAGATTCACACACTATCATGCTGCCAAGCTGATTCACCACCCCAACAGCACAAAACGCTCTTGAGTGCAGAAGCTGGCTTTCTAAAACTGCTGGAAGCCCTTCTAAAGGCCTGAGTCAGAGGTATAAATAATTTCATAACCAAATAGCATTAGAAAATCCTGTTGTGATGGGTAAATACCCATGAATCACAACAGTCTCTCAGCATGATAAGCCAGGCAGCAACTAATTAGCTTCTTAGAAGCACATAAAGCTATCTTTTAATAATAATGCTTCTTGAACAAGGATTATGATGTCCTAATTTCATTTTGGAAATTACTGTTCTATCATCTCTAAAGAAAGAATTTTTTAATAAAAATAAATAGAATCTCTCAAAGGAAATGGTACCCTCACTGTAATTGTTTTGGTTTGGCTGTCTTGCTCAGGGCTGATATGTCTGCATTCTTCCAAATAGTTAAATATCCACAGTCACCAGGTTATTAACAACTTAGAATTCAGTTTTTACTTTTTTCTCATAGGGCTTAAGACACTCACAAAAGAAGCTGAGCAATTACAAAGCCCCAAATACAATGCAAAATGTCTGTAACAGAATAGTCAGGGTATAAGAAAGATTCTACTGATGGGGATAATTAGCAAAGTTAATGGGTTACAGTCTTAAAGAGCTATTAACAAAGTATTACAAACAAGTTATCAGTATTTCAACTCAGTGCATGCTTTCTCATGACCGAAAATGACCTCTCCTTTTAGATTACTTGAGAATATCCTAAAGGACATCTGCCCATGTCCTTTTTTACTGGTAACATCTCATTAGAGGTATGTATCACATTTGTTTCTCCAAGCAGGATGACAAGCTTGTTAATGGAATGATCACATCTCATATCTTCTGTACTATAACTTGCTTAAGTGTCAAGCCGAGATCTGGGAATAGAGTAAGCATTTAAGGAGTTATTGATTAGTACTCTGGGATGCATACACAAAACCATATTCTTTTAAATTAGTGTTAACTGATTGGTTTTAAACTAAAAATTCTATTCAATAGGGAAAATTTGGAAACAACAGGTAAGTAAATAAAACAACAGGTAAGGTAAATAAAAACACCTCTCATCACCCACAGATAATAGCTATTTAAATTCAGTTGTACAACATGGATGAGCTTGGAGAAACTTATGTTGAGTAAAATAAGCAAAGCACAGAAAGATAAATACCACATGTCCTCGCTCATAAGTGAGAGCTAAGAGAGAGAGAAGGAAGGAAAGAAAGACCACAGTGGTACTCTGGACTTGCAAAGCAGGAGAGCATACCTAGGCATACAAAGTGCAGTGGGAGAACAGGGGTGGGGAGGGAGGTCGGGGATAATTGGGTGGGGGACACAGGGTATAATCACAATTTGTGGTACTGGGCATGCTGCCAGTATGGATCTGGCCATCGTATCTTGGGCATGAGCAGTGACAATCAGCTTTGTTCCTCATGAATATTCATAACCAATAATAAAATAAAAAATTAAAAAAGTCAAGTTTGATATCTTCTTGTCCTATGAACCAGATTGGAAAAAAATAAATAAATAAATTGGGTTGCAACTCTGTATTTTTTTCTGCAAGTCCGTAGCTTTCATTTACTATACTGCAAACATTTTCCTTCTCTTTAAAATATTCTTTTCCTTAAAGGGGTCTCAAACTTCTTACATAAGCGAGGCAGGTACCATAAATACAGGAAGCCAATGAGCGTAAAATATTAGGTGTTAGAGGCTGTTTACATAACAACTAAGCTACAACACACTCCCTCCGCAGGCCAAAAAATAACAGCCAAATAAAACACATTCCTACATAGCCACATAAAACAATCTAGACATCCTTTGGACTCTTGTAGTACAAAATCATTTTAAATGACAGTATAATATTCCAATATGCAGATATACATAATTTATGTAACCATTCCCTTCTTAGTCAACTTTAAAGTCTTACATACACATTAGAATAGAAAGCCTGTAACTTTCAGATACTAAAAGTTAGGTTTTGCTTTTGGGGGAGAATATTCATGAATTAAATTAACTTTGAGTTTAATCTCAAAAGAATAGAGTGTCATAAAGAGAATAGGTATTCCCATAACACACAGATGGAACAAGGCAGAACAAAAACACAGGGAAGGAAAGAATTTCTTCATGAGAAGAGACAATACATAAAGAAATAATAGATATTCAAGAAATTTCCTAAAATAGAGTTTAATAGGTTATAAATACATAAAGGAAAAATAGCTGTATGAAATGCTACAAAAGCAGAAGCAGTATGCTTTTATACCTGACAAATGGGATGCACAAAGGTTAATAAGAAATCAATATGCTTTCCCCAAGGCAGTGAATTTATCAAGCAGGAACATAAGTGGTGCTTTGTCAATTTAACGGTATGTGACATGTAGAGGCAAATGTTCTAAGGACAGCAAACAATGTGGACCTAAATAAGAGCTAAAAGACTGTGAATCACCTGAATATAGATTATAATTAAATAGGCGTCCATGAAACGCACAAGGAATATGTACAGAATAAGATGAGCCCAAGACTAGAATTTAGCTGTAGAAATATTCATGCAATGGTTATAAAGGATTGAAGAGCATAAGAGAAGGAACTATCAAAGGAAATACTAGAGTAGCAAAATAATAAATAAACATAGCCCTCCCAAATTTTTTAAGTTGTTCTTCAATATAAGAAGATCTGGCCTTGCCTAAAAAGCAGAAACAAAGTCATGAGGAGGGAATCAGCTTAAATAAAAAGACAACAGAATAAAATAAAACAGTGAAGTGGGTACGGTAAGGAAGGACTGCAAGAATACTAAAAATTTTATAGCAAAAATATGTAAATAATAACAGAAGTAAACACCATACTGGAGGCAGTAAAGAACAGAAATGAAGCTGCATGAAATTTGAATCAGAAGTATGAAACATCAATTTGAGATGCTCTCCAAGAATGGAAAGCAAAGGATATTGAAATAATAAAAGATACTATTGAAAAAGGAACCATTATAACAGAAATAAATGGGCTCAGGGGTAGGTGCTAATGGCTAGACATATCCTGGGAAATTTTCTGATTTACAAGGTTAAAAAAAAAATGATTAAAAAAATTTTTATGAACAGGGCAGGGAGAAAAAAACAGCTTAACCAAAAAATAATAATAAGCAGGTAATATGAAATGTCACAGAGCAGCAATTGCAGATATTTGAGGACGAAATGTTGTGACCTAAGTATTTTATACCTTGCCAAGTTGTCTTTCAGTTGTGAGGATGTGAAAGCCATTTTCAGAAAGGAAAAATCTCAAAAGATAGACCACCCATATACTATTTTTGAAACAACCTCTAAACCAATCCAGTATTAACAACCACAGCTTTAAGGACAGGGAAGTTTTGGTACAAAGGTTCAGAAGATCTGCTTCTCACTTAGTGTGGACCACAGAATCCAGCCAAGTAAGTAGACCACTGAGTGTTCTCTCAACCATTCTTCCTATGGTGCCTCACTTTTCCCAGTGGTAAGTAACCCATTTCTTGAGCTACATAGACAGAATTTCTCAGTTTGACTGATAACCACTTCAAAGCATTAACTGGTCTTTATCTGTTCCAGCATTTGTTACCAATGGCTAAACATTTTACTTAGTTGGAACACTATGACTATGCCTGAATAATTATTGAACAAAAATTTCTACTTATTTTTGTAATGCTCAAAGAGGCATAAATTCATAGAACAACATCATGTCCATCCTAATAACCAAAGATCTCTATTAATGATTTCCTGTGTCTCGAAAACGTAGACTGAATGACCCTAGCCTTTGAGTTTTTTAAAGTGGTAAAAATTATATAAGCCACTACCAACACATATTATCTTTCTCAATCCCTTCTAATATTTTCTTTCCATTTAGGGCATGTGAACTTCCCCATACTGCTTACACTTAAAAATCAATATATGCAGTAAAACCTTAACCAAGTAAAAATGCAGAGGAAAAAAGGCATATTTTAAACATCTACAAACATTGACACGTAACTTATTCCCAGACTCTTCACTGATAATCCACAGCAATCATGGGAATCTAACCATAGTAAATTTTAAAATGATCGAAGAGGAACATAGACAATGTAGCTTCCACTTTCTCTTATTTTTATTATTATACAATAGGAAATTATTTTCTACATTCACATTTTTTGCACTTATCTTCCAAGATACCTTTGAAATAGAAAATGTAAAAGTTTGTTAGAGAGCAATTGTAAGAATTAGAAATTGCCATCCTAAAATGAAACAAAAAGTCTGCTTTTAGGAGCTCTGGTTCTGTTTTGCCTAGCTTTAATAAAGCTAGATCTCAATAACGACAAAAGAAAATGGAGTAAAAAGGAGGGAAGGTCTTTAGGTTCTCTACTATGCAGCCAAAATTATTTTACTAGATACACTTGATTTTATGTTTCGTGAAGTACACCAGATATGTACTCTTATACATAATTCCAAGACTGCTTAGTTGACTCTCTGAAATAGTAGGCACTAATCATGGTGAAACATTCTACAACATTTGATCACACTGTTTATTTCTTATAATGTCTAAACAGAATATCTGGCTGCCTAATATTTATGACAGGTGATAGGCAAGATGCAATGATTACACCTCAATAACATTTTTAGAGATAGACTCCAAGTGATAGGACAAATATTTCGTGAATAACCAGATGACTGTGAAAAGAACAATATCATCTCTCTTAAGCTGGCTTTAGAACAAGCTGATTAAAATGAACCCGTGTATTACTCTCCATGGCTTATAAACATCTTTTCATTCTACTTGTAGATCTAGTGGCAGCACTGACTCAGTCAACAGAACCTAGCTCTGGCACAAATTAGCTGGCATCAATGTTGGCATTATCACTTATTTCTGCTCCAGTGGCTTTGAGACACTGACACAGCCAGAACAGAAGTAGTGATTTTCTTTGACAACTGATGAGGTATAATAACTTTTAGCATTGCTTCTACTTATACTTTACCTTAATGATTTAATTGTAAAAATACCTAACTCAGACTTATTTTTTTTTTTTTACTGAATTTGGCAAAATCTCCATCTACAAGTATGCTAATGGCATATTTCAATAGCTTTTATTTATAAGAAGTCAATACCCTATTCAAGGGAAGACAAAGTAGGTAGAAAATTGGATAAGACAGATAAATAGATAGACATACAGACAGATGTGGAAGGATGATGAACAGACAGACAGGTAAACAACAGATGACAGATATACAGCTAAAGATCATTCATACTCTTCACTTTCAAAGGGCTAACTTCAATTTGATAAAAACTATTTAAAAGGATCACTTTAAACATAAAAACTTAAAAATTTCCTTCTGTTACATTTGTCTTGGGAAATTGGAAAGGATCCCCTTAATCCTAAGAGGTTTCCTTTTTTTAGGTGTGTCCCAACTTTAAGCTTGTATTTATCTTCATACTTATAAAAAAGGATTAGAAATCAGAGAAGAAAGGGAAATTTCTATGTGTATCTGTTTTTTAAATACAAAAGTAGACAGCAAGAAAGAACCATCCCCAATCTTCTAACTGCTGTTAGAGAAAAAAAGTAGAGAGCAAGATTGGCCATCCTCAATCTTCTAACTGCTGTTAGAATTTCTCAGTTTAGTCACAGCTAATTTGTCATGAGTAACAATGGAACTCAGAAAACAGAAAAAAGGTATCTTCACTGTACTGAGAGGAAATACTATCAACGTAGGTTTCTAGTTCAACAGAAAAAAATCTCTTTCAAGAACAAGGGCAAAATCCCTAAATAAGAAAATTCTAAAAGTATGTTTTAGATAGCTAGTGATCCCAAATGGACGTGAAAGAATAAAGATGCAGGAAGGACTAAAGAGCATAGGAAGTGGTAAACATGTAAAAAAAAAAAGTCTAAATGACAAGACAAAACAAAAACCCATTAGCAGTATCTTGTGGTATATAAATGCATACTCATGCATGAAAACAACAGAACTAAACTTGGGAGAAGATTAAAGATTTATGTGCTTTATGTTGCTTATATTATTCAGAAGGAGGATAAAGACACTGTGCAACATCAGACTTTGTTATGTTAAATATGTATAAGTAAAATTTCAAGGTAACTATTAAAAAATATATGCAAACAAAATAAAACATATATACACACACACACACAGTGGGCAATTCAAAAGGCAAAACAGAGAGAAAAAGAAACATAAATAAGTTTGGAGAGAAAAAGTAATATAAAATGGTAAATATAAATTTAATTACATCCATAACTATAATATGTATAAATGGATCAAATATATCAAGTAAAAAGAAGAGGAAATCAGCCTGGATTTAAAATTCATACACAGTTGACCCTCGAACAACACAGGTTTGAAATGCACGGGTCCACTTATAAGTGGATTTTTTCAGTAAATATATTGGAAAATATTTTGGAGATTGTGACAATGATGCAGCCTAGAAATATCAAAAAATAAAAATAAAAAAAAGGTATGTCATGAATGCATAAAATACATGTAGATACCAGTCTATTTTTATCATTCACTACCATAAAATAGACACAAATCTATTATGAAAAGTTAAAATTTATCAAAACTTAGGCACACAAACACAGACCATACATGATGCCATTCACAATATGGTTATACACACATTTTTTACTGCACAGGAGGCCAGCACCCCTCACCCCCATCTTGTTCAAGGTCAACCATACTTTACGTACTTTATTTTTGTACAGGAAACACAGCTAAAAGGATTAGAAGAAGACTGAAAGCAAAATGATAAAAAATAAATAAAAAGGGAAAAGTCTAAATGAAAGAAAGCTGAGGTAGCCATATTAATCCAGGCAACATAAACATTAAAGCAAAAAGGATCCCTAAGACCAAAAGGGTCATTTGATAATGATAAAGAGTTCAATTCACCAAGAAAATGTAATAGTTAATTGTATATAACCTTATAATATGATTTCAAAATACATAGGGCAAAAGTTGACAGAAATACAGGAAGAAATAGGCAAATTCCACAAGGAGAATGGGAGATAGTAACACATCTAAATCATTAATTGACAGATTTAGGAAACAAAAGTTCAGTTAAAAAAAATACATGTAAACAATACAGTTAACATGGACCTGTATCCACTTTATGAATGCTACATCCAGCAAGCAAAGAACGCACAGTATTTTCAAACACAAAGAGAGCATTTATTAAAACTGACTATCTACTGTTCCATAAAACAGACCTCAACATATATCAAAGGGCCCAGATGAAATGGGTCATGATTTCCAACCTCAAAACAATTACACAGGAAGTTAGTTGTAAAAAATGAAAACCAAAAGAAACCAACTACATTTGAGAATTAAGAAATACACTTCCATATCAACCATGGGTCAAAGAAGAAGACACTGAAAATTTTAAGTTTTTGAAGTGAATAAAAACAATAAATACTGCATATTAATAATTGTGATATTCAACAAAAGAAGTATTTAAATGGGAAATTTTGGTATTTTTTTTATATGAGAAAATAAGAGGTACCAAAAATAAGTCAGCTATGTCCACTGGAAGAATTTAGGAAAAGAAGAAAATTACTTTAAAAAGCAGGAGGAAATAAATACTAAAGAGCAGATATTAATGAAAAAAGAAGACAAGAGTACAACAGAAGATTTAAAGTTGGTTCTTTTAAAATATTGTTAAAGTTCACACGTATCTAGAAAGACTGGTCAAGAAAAGAAAGCTTAAATAAATACCAAGAATGAAAAAAGAGGACATAGCTGCGAAAAAAAGAGACAAGAAAAAGGTAATAAGAGGGCCATTATGAACAACTTTATTCCTATAAATTTGAAAACTTAGATGAAATGGACATATTCTTCAGAAAAAAAAAATTGTTCAGGAAAAAACAGGAAACGTGAACAGTCCTGTGACCATTAAGAAAACTGGATTAGTGGTCAAAGAATATTCCTGTAAGTTAAACTTCAAGTCTAGATGGCTTCATTTAATTAGTTCCACCAAACATTCAAGAAACAAATAATTTCATTCTTATAAACTATTCTACAATATTAGAAAAAGGCAGTACAGCCTGTTGGGAAATAATTCTCCACGGATTTCTTGCGCCTTTGAGTAGGCACTGACTGACCTTTATTTCCCATGGATCTAAGCATAGCAAACAGCCTTGTAAGACAAAGACAGTGTCTCCCTCCAGAACAAAGGATAGGTTTGAATACAGCCTTGAAGGTAGAGATAGCATCTCCCTTTTGAGCAAAATGCAGGTGTGCTTACTGCTTATTAAAAAGGTTTTTTTTATGAGATCCTCTGCTATAATACAATTCACTGTGTGTGCAAGTCTTATCCATGTGGGAAATAGGGCTCAGAGAAAAGGTGCAAAAATGCTTATTCTCTGGGTACTGATATTTCTATGTACAATAAACGGTCCATCTCAGACCCCAGAATGTTGTGTCTTCTATCAGAATCCATGTAACTAGGCAGGTTAACTTCTTAGCTTATACACAGAATAACATTAGACCCTTCACAGTTCTTGACAAGTCTACACCTGAACAGGCCAGCACAAGGCCTATACCAGTAAAGAGCACCTGAAAAAAATTCTAAGAAGGGGGGCAGGGAAGAATGGAGGGGAGGGGAAAGGGGAGAGATTGTATAAAGGGCATAAAGAATAAGTATGATTTGTAAGAATGAATATGCCAATAAATACTTTAAAACTAAAAATAAATAAATAAATAAATAAAAGGCCACTTACTCAGTCGAAAAAATTCTAAGAAATATAGCCAATCAATTTCAGCAGTCCACCACTAGATAAAAACGCATCATGATATCCCAGTAACACAAGATTAGACTCCCAATACAATATCAATTAATATATTTACTTTATTAGAGATCAAAGAAGAAATATGTTTATGTCAATGGATATATAAAATTTGTTAGATATTTTAACATCATTAATAATTTTAAAAAGCAAACTAAAAACAAATTAAGGCTACACATTATTTGATAATGGGTATTTACCAAGAAAATCCATAACAAACATCATACTTAACAGGAAAACAATTAAAAGCATTTTATCTGACACTGGGAACAAGATAAGGTTACTTGCTATCCTCATTTCTATTAAACACTAGAGGCTCTAACCAGTGCAGTAAGACAGGAAAATATGCATAAGGTCTGGAAGAAAAAAAAATATTGTTGTTTCCAGAGAATATAATTATGTTTTTTAAAAAATGAACAAATACTACAAATATATTATTGCAATTTAATGAAAGAGTTTCGCAATACCACTCAATTTTTTTCTAAAAAAGCACACAAAAATCTATTATATATCTACATACCAGCAACAACTTGAAAACAAAAATTAAAAACACACCATTAACAATGGCATAAAAATATAAAGTACCAAACAACATCAAGAGTTTAAAAAAAGACATAAGAAAAAATTATGACTTCATTTTTATGACATTAAAGATCACCTAAGTACTGATAGATATACCATGTTTGAGGATTAGAAGACACAATATTATAAAGATGTTAATATTTTCCAAACTGATATGTAGATTTAATACAATACATATCAAAACCCCAACAAACTTGTGGGTTTTTAACATGACAATATGGAAAAAGATAGGCATTTATAAGCTGATGCTTTGATGGAAAAACAAGGGACCAGGAACAGTCACTACTCTTGAAAAAGAATAAAGGAGGATTTGTCCTCTCCTATATCAAGACTTGTTGTAATACTACTATAATTAATACAGTATAGACAGAGAAAGACCAGCAGAACAGAATATAAGGCCCAGACTGAGACACACCAATATATCAACACTTGATAAACAGTAGAGAAGATAATGTAGATCAAGGAGAAAAGATGGAACTTTTAATCAATGGTAGTGAGACAATTAGGTATCCATATATAAAAAGTGAAATTGAACTCCTACCTTTTACTATATACAAAATCAATTCCAGGTGCGTTAAAGAAATACATACCAAAAGCAAATCTATAACATTTTTAGAAGACAAGACACATGGTCTTGAAAGGCTATTGTTTTGTGAGAAAATCCGCAAATCTTCAATTTAACGGACCATTGCTGAAGGTAGGGAGTAGTGCCCTGACCCGAAATCAAGATTACTATAGTACAGATACAAGAAAAACACTAAAATTTCTTTCTTACTTTTGTAGCTTCAGAAAGAAAAAACCAAAAGAGCCATAGCTTGTGAACATGTAGACTGATGTAAAGGAAAAAACACTGATTATTTACTCATAACAGAAAACAAACAAAATAAGAGCATATCTGATTTTATACATCTGAGGATTTTTCAGAAACAGATGAGAAAAAGATGTCTGTAATTAAAAATAAAATTAAAGACTCAACCCTTTAAAATATCTTAGGAGTATTTTCAGAATAAAAACCAATGGCTAAACTAAATTTTACTGCATAGTATAATCTTCCATAGTCCCAGAAAAAATTATACTGGGTTTCAATGTTTTTTAAAAAGTGCTAAGCTATAAGAAAAAAATAAAATGTAAAGGGTTTAGTATACACACTCAAATTCACCTTGAGTAAGAAAAAAATTTTCCTAAAATCTTTGGAGGTAATACCAACATTATTTATGCTCTAAATTTAGAGAAAATTCTTCCTTCTGAAGGCTTGAATTATTGATCCTGCTTTATCTACCTTTATGAAAACTTGGTGATACAAGACTAAGAAGTCATTATATCTCACATTTTTAAAATGACGTCTATCAAAAAAGAAAATAGCCAGCTAGCCATATGCATATATAACTACCATTTTTCCAGTATCTATTATACAAGTCCGTTTATATAGATACCTCTTCATTAATACCTCCAATCAAATTTTTTATTTTATCCCAAGAAATGGGACAAATCTACATATTATTGAAATAATATAATTAATTTAAAATAATGCTTTTTTAATGATTATAATTTTTTAAAAAATCTCCTAGTGAAGTTTTGTAGATTATTGATTTTTCACAATTGGTGACATTTCAATTTTAAAGGCAAAGGATAGATAGAAAAGCCAGTTCCAGAGCCACTTTTCGGAACTTTCACAAACAACTTGCCCCAATATTTACTTGAAACCCAAATTTGTTTTCCCTTCCATAGACAGGAGAACAAGGAAATATTCCTGCCAACAATTCATTGAAGCATAATGTCTATATCTAAATTAGTAAAAAACTAAAAAAGCAGCTGCTATGTCTCTATTCAGAATCACACAGCAGCTGTGAAAAGGGTTTTATTCTTCCACTTCCAAGTCAGTACATCAAAACCCTTGCCCAGGAGTGTGCCAGCAACTTCCACACTAATTGCAGAATTGCCATAGCAATGAAACAACAATACCCACACATGTTCATTTGGACAACCAAGCCAGGGCTATTTATAACTGGAAGAGTGACTCCAATAAGAAAGTCATAGAGGATAGACTGACTAATTAAGGTGTGAGAGTTGAGTCCAAAAATGTTAAAGACATAACTTCACTTTATGTTTTATTTAGTTTACCACAGAAAAATAATGACTATGTAATTTCATTAACTATCTTTCCCTTTTGTTAAAACCAAACATAGGCTCTTACATAACATATCAAACACTGGATTACTTTTCTCCAATGGACTTTGTATGAGAAATCTTCAGTACTAGTTTATAAATAGACTTCAAAATACAAGATCCATTTGTCACAACTGAGTGGTCTTAAATTTTTTAATATGTAAGTTTCAAAAAATAAACAAATGTTATTTTGATGTATTTCAACCTAAGTAAAAATACCTAATGTGGAGCAATTATTTATTGATGAAAGAAGGAAGGAAAAAATAAAAACTACAGTAATCTCTGAAAAAAATAATGGACTCCCAAAGTGCAAGGAATTTCTTTTCATGACCAAGGTAACCTCATTCCAAGTAAGTGTCCCACAGCTTTCTGCCTTATTAAAATTACCAAAATCAGAATCCATCACAAGCCAGCTATATCTCACAGTAATATCTCAGTAGATTGTTTCCCCCAAAACAAACAAAGCAAAATATTTCACCAAAATTATTACTATTCCATCAAGGATGCTGTTCAAGGCTACTGTAAAATACTAAATGTTAGTGGTACAAAGCAACAGCAAAAACCATGGTGAATCATTAGTTTATATTACTAGAAATCCTTCAAAAACCTGCCCTTGGGTGGTTGCTGCAGATTGGATGTCTCCCCAACTTCACTGAGGCTTAATCCCCCCTGTAACTGTTGAGGGTGGTAAATCCTATTATGGTAATCAAAAGGCGGGGCCTTGAAGAGGTGATTGGATTGTAGGACCATGCTGTAGTGAACAGATTAATAATGGTAGTCAGGGGCATGGTTCTGGGGGCTTTACAAGAACAGCATCTGAGAGATTAGTCTCTTTCTGCTCCACTATTTTTGCCATATGAGATGCCTGGGTCACTGTTGCCCCACCAAGGAAGACCCTCACCATATATATTCCCTGGACTTTGGACTTTTCAGCCTCTGAAACTGTAAGCAATAAATTTCATTTTCTTACAAATTACCCAGCTCCAGGTATTTTCTTATAAGCAACAGAAATGGACTAATATAGTGGTTAATTAACTAAATCAGAATTAAATTCAAATTCAATATAAAAATTACTTCAAAGAAAAATTATTTTTCTTAAAATTTAACAATATTGACTATACAATAATTATGTATTGTTCTGGCTACATTATTAACTCAGTCAAATCTCTCTGCTACCCTGCAAAACCCACCCTTTTAAAAACTGTTGTTAGCTGTCTACCAGAGTTCTATAAAAATTCTATATGGCATAGACACTTTATAACTTCTCTACCGCAATCTGAAGTAAACCAAAGAGCCAAATTATTTTAAGAGGATAGGAATATCTGATTGCATTAATTTATTGGAAAATGTAACCACAATGGAGACAAGGTGAATCAGGAGCTAAAAGATAATAATTTTTTGAATACCTACAATGAGCCAGGTTTTACATATATGATTTCTTTTTAATTCTCACAACAGCATTTTGAAATAGTTATTGTTAGCCCCATTTTTTAGCCCCAACTAGGTAAAAAAACAGAAGCTTGAATGAGATCAACAAAATACCCAAGGTCACAAAGCCAGTAAGAGGCAAGACTGTCTAATCTGAATATTCATGCTTATGTAGCCAAACAGTATCTCTAAAAATATTTATACCTGGCACACATTTCAGAAAGAGTTTTAAGGAACTTACACATTAAAAACAATTTAAGAAAACACACAAACACACACACAAATTAAATAGAATAGCCCAATATAGCTAAACGTGGTCATTTCAGGTTAGAATATACGTCTCTCTAGGTAAAGAGGTCTGGCCAGAAAACTTCAGGCCCCCATCTCATGATGTATGAAGCAATGAGTAGAAAGACAAGCTGTACTGTGTATAACATTCAGTTAATGGCCCCAAAGCCAGCCATAAAACAAACTGACAGACATTTCTAGTCCTACTTTACTAAAACATAACTACCCTAAAGGAAAATTGAGTTACTACATGAGTTTCTGTTCTGAGAAATAACACACACTCTAAGAAAAGATAGAGAAGCAGAGACTTTCAGCTCTTTCAAACTGCCTAAGAATATTCATTGTGAGAAGATGCCCCCACACCATGTTCTAGAGGTAGAACTAATATATAAATGAGCATTAATAATCCATCACTCATTCCGGAAATATTTAACACATCCTAGAATAAGATGCTATGCCTACACATAAAAACGTATATAATACAAGGAACCTGTAATGTAGCTAGAGACACAAAAAATACAATCAATTAATAAAAATGTATAATAGTAACAATGAATGACAATATTTTAAGTGCTCTTAAAGGTAAGAAGTGCTCCATAGTTCACAGAAGGGGGAAGATCGCTTAAGGTTTGTCAGGCAGTTTCATGGAAGAACTATGCTTGCAAGTTACAATGAAGTCAATTAATGAAAGGAAGATTGGTAAAGCTATCACAGTCACATAACGGTTAAAAGCTAAATCCCAAAGATGAAAAACAAAAAGCTTCTCTTTTCTAGCATCATGATATTTAAAAATTCTAAACACTGTTTTAAAATTTCTAGTGAAATTAAATAAACTATTAAAGTAAATCACATATGCTATGTGGCATAAGGAGAGAACAAAGTGATTTGATTTCAATAATAGACAAAATTCACTTTGCAGCTTTACCACTTACACTTCATACGTAACCATGGGCAAATTATTTAACCTGTGTGGGTCCCAGCTAATGAAACTGTAAGTTAGTGGCACTACCACTTACTCAAGAGGCTTTATGAGTCAATTAGATAAAGTATGAGGAAAGTGCTAATTACTAACTAAATTATTTAAAATCAAATTCTTAATTAAAAAACATTTATTGTATTTTGGATCTAAGAACTATGTTTCTCTGAAAGAACTTTACCCTTTTCTAATGAATTGGGTATGTTATTTCAAAAATAATAAACATGGTTAATATTATTTTCAAAATCCCTTTATAACCAGTTTAAAACAAAAAACTATTGTTTACACAGAAGTACAAATTCCTGTGGTAATTTTTAATATCATTATGCCATCTCCCTAAACATACAATTTTTAAATTGTTTTTTTCTTCTTCATTCCACTAATACTAGTAAGTATATTACTAATTTATTACATGTCTATTCAGGTCACCAATAGATGTTGGTGATACGCAAGACAGCAGAAACTAATCCTA
Source organism: Cynocephalus volans (assembly GCF_027409185.1). Taxonomy (NCBI): domain Eukaryota; kingdom Metazoa; phylum Chordata; class Mammalia; order Dermoptera; family Cynocephalidae; genus Cynocephalus; species Cynocephalus volans. The sequence goes on along the minus strand of NC_084471.1, from coordinate 78,502,497 downwards.
ATATTAAAGCAAATAAAACTGCGTATGTTTCTTTTCTCGCCCTGACCTTAATATCACTTACTCAAAGAATATCTGGCATAAATGCCAATTTTTCTATTGACTTTTTCTCTTCTCTTCCCCTTCTTCACTGTTTAATCCCATAAACAGGTTGCTTCTGCTGAAAATTGTTCATTCTTATCATGATGAACAAGTATTTTGTTTCTCAGAAGGTTTAACCTTCTGAATTTGAGGTACTTAATGTAAAATAATAATGGGAGTATGCCGCAAAATGTAATGGTAGATAAAACTGATAAATATCAAACTAATTTAATTGGAGTTGCTGTTTGTTTTCTCTCATCCACTCACAAAAGAAAAATAAAAAGAGCAGTGAAATGGCCCCCAAAAAGATCATTAAGAAAGGGCGTTGCCTGAATAATCAGGAGTTGATCACAGTGCCCACTTGCAAGAAATTTGGACCCTGATGAACAAACAACTCATGAATAACCTACGTTTAGGGATGTCTGGACATAAAATGGGCAGAGGAAAATGGTCTTTTCATACATTTGTGTCTTTCATTTATGATTCATTAATGGATAAGATAATTATATACTTCATAGTAATATAACAGTTATAAAAACAAAGTATAAGGAGAACCTAGTATAATTTTTCAAATATTAGGTACCTAGAATCTGTTCAAGGAAAGAAAAGAGGAAAGAAAGAAGGGAGAAAAGGAAGGAAAAAAATAGAATTTATCTAAGATCTCAAACTCTTTCTGGTATCCACTAGCAGAAATATTATTTTAAAAAGTGTATACAGCTTAATGGAAGAAATCACATATTATACCTATTCATTAAATATTTCTAAACAAATCTTTTGGTGGTATTCAATAATAAAGTTAACTCTCTTTTGTATCCATTCAGTAAGATGAAATATTAATTGTGTGAAAAACTAAGTGCAGCTTACATGTGTCGAGCTATATAATGAAATAAAGTCAGAGAAAAAAGAAAAGTCTCATAGACTGTGGTCTGCAATATAATAGCTGACACTTTTGTAATAGTACCTTTTATTTTAATCCATTAGCAACTATTAAATCACAAGCATCTACAGATGCTATATTGCTACCATGGAAATGCAGAATATATGAATTAATTAGGACTGTGGTTAAAAAAAAAAAAGGGAAAGAAGGGTACCTAGCTTCTACAGGAAGCTGTTTCTTTTCATAGGTTCTTATCCATCTAACGAACACCCCATGTCTTTAAATCTTGTAATTATTTGTCATTTAAACTTTATTCTTTACACAAAGCATCAGTCACACATTACTTACCTGCCAGCACTTTTTAAATTTTGGATTCAATCAACAAATTTCACATTAAATCAATACTCTGCAGCCCCAACTTTTTACTACTCATTATATCTTACGTGTCATCAGTTCAAGAGAGCTATTTGTAATCATTACAAGAAAGCGGCGATTACTGTGGCTCCTTTCCATACGAGACAGTTCATAAACAAGTTCTTGAAGGGAGGTTTCCAAACGTCAAAGTTATTATAAGTGAAAGCAATAAGAACATTCCCTCAGGAAGGCATAAAGAGACTATGTTGTAAGCTAATTAGTCATATTATTATTAGTCTGAACAAAGAGTATGTTATTAGAAGGCCAATTAGTCTATATGAAATCTAGGGCATAAAAAATGCCAAAGTGAAAGACTTGTCAAAGTGTCTCTGGCACACACAGGGTAAAAGAATGCCCTGACAAACCAGTAAAAGAGTCAACTTGACTTGGTAGATTTCTGTTCACTGGAAATAAACAGACGGAAAATGAACGTTTATCAATTACCAACTATATTACAGACATGCAGATAACTCCTTTGTTCTGATTCCAAGCTCATGAAACAACTTTCTGAAAGGGTGATAGAGACAGAACAAAAAAGCCCAAAACACTGACCAGCTACTCAAGCACTTCAATTCACTTAGCACTTCCTCTTCTCCTGACTTCACAAAAAGCACTAGGGTTCTTCCTCCATCTATTCTGGGTTGGGTTAGTGGGAATCATCACACCTATGCTTAATCCAACTCAGTAAGAATTGGAAAAAAACCAAATACACCAGCTTTGCAGACCTGAAAAACTGAAGGCCATACCTAGACTTCAATGACCGCATAAAATGCCATCCTACAAGGTCCTGTTTGAACAGCTAGTCTACATCTTCCATAAATATCAACCTTTTCAATCAATCTCTATTCAAACTTTTTTTTCTTCAGTTGTGACCATCCTACTCATTTCCCCTCACCTCTCAGCACCCTTTCCTAAGGATGCATTTTCCCTACAGGAAAGTGACTATACTAATATTCTACCCTGCAACCTTGCTATAATTATTTATTAGTTCCAGGCATTTTTTGTTGATTCTTTCAGATTTTCTATATAGATAATCATGTCATTTGAGAACAGAGTTTTATTTCTTCCTTCCTTATTAGTATAACTTTTACTTCCTCTTCTCTTATTTTATTAGCTAGGACTTTCAGTAGCTAGTACTTCCAGATGTAAAAAAAAGAAGGGGGGACATCTTTGCTTTATTCCTGATCTTAGTGAGAAAGCGTCTAGTTTCTCACAATTAAGTATGATTTTGGCTGTAGGTTTTTTGTAGATTTTTCTTGACAGAGTTGAGGAAGTTCACTTCTCCTTCTGGTTTATTGAGCTTTTATCACGAACAGGTGTTGGATTTTGTCAAATGCTGCTTCTTCCATCTATCGATATAACCATGTGATTTTTCTTTATTAGTCTGTTGTTGTGATGGGTAACATTAATTGACTTGCAAACACTGAACCAGCCTTGCACATCTCATTTAGTTGTGGTGCATATAAAAACAGACACTTGGTCAGACCAATAGAATAGAACACAGAACCTAGAAATCAACCCAGATACTTAACATCCAACTGATCTTCAACAAAGTCACCAAGAACATATATTGGGGAAAAGACTGTCTCCTCAATAAATGGTACAGGGAAAACTGGACATCTCCATATGTAGAAGAATGAAACTAGACCCGTACCTCTCACCATACACCAAAATCAACTCAAAATGGATTAAAGACTTAAATACAAGACCTGAAACTATAAAACTCCTAAAAGAAAACTTACGGGAAACACTTCAGGAAGTAGGACTGGGCAAAGACTTCATGAATATGACCACAAAAGCATAGGCAACAAAAGGGAAAAAATAAATGGGATTATATCAAATTAAAAAGCCTCTTCAGAACAAAGGAAACAATTAACAGAGGGAAAAGACAACCTACAGAGTGGGAGAAAATATTTGCAAACTATGCATCTGACAAAGGATTAATATCCAGAATACACAAGGATCTCAAACAACTTAACGGTAAAAAATCAAATAACCTGATTTAAAAATGAGCAAAGGAGCTGACCAGGTACTTCACAAAGGAAAATAAACAAATGGCCAACAGACATATGAAAAAATCCTCAACATCACTCAGCATCAGAGAAATGCAAATCAAAACCACACTGAGATATCATCTCACACTAGTTAGACTGGCTATTACCAAAAAATGCTGGCGAGGATGTGGAGAAAGGGGAACCCTCCTGCACAATTGATGGGACTATAAATTGGTGCAGCCATTATGGAAAATGGCATGGAAGTTCCTCAAACAACTACAGACAGAACTGACATATGATCCAGAAATTCCACTGCTGGATATATATCCAAAGGAATGGAAGTCATCATGTCAAAAAGATACTTGCACTCCTATGTTTACTGCAGCTCTATTTACAATAGCCAACATTCAGAGCCAACCTAAATGTCCATCATCAAATGACTGGATAAGGAATGTGGTATGTTTACACAATGGAATACTACTCTGCCGTAAAAATAAATAAAATCTTGCCATTCACAGCAAACATGGATGAACTTAGAGAAAATCATGTTAAGTGAAATAAGACAGGCAAAGAAAGAGAAATATGACATGTCTTCACTCATAGATTGGACCTAAAAAAGAAAGAAAGAAAGATCACAATAATATGTTGAACTTTCAAAAGGAGAGAATAGAACTGAGGTTACCAGAGGTGGGAATGTGAGGAGGTAAGGGAGGAATTGATAAAGGGCCAAAAAAAGAATACATTGTATAATGCTGAAAATACAAATTATCCTGAATTAAGCATCACGTATTGCACACAGGTATTGATATTCAACTCTGTACTACACAGGTATGTACAATCAACTATGTTTCAATAATTTAGAAAATAATAATAAAGTTTTCATTTCTTACAAGTTCTGTCTGTATACAATTTCTTCCTTAAATGTTTGGTAAAATTCATCTGTGAACCTATCTGAGCCTGATGATCCCTGTTTTTGAAGATTATTAATTATTGATTCAATTTCTTTAATACAGAACTATTCAGATTGTATAGAACTATTCAAATTGTGGGAGATCTGGCACATGCTATCACTCAAGAAATTGGTCCATTTTATCCAGGTTATCAAATTTGTGGGCAGAGTTGTTCATAGTATCCCTTTATTATCTTTCAATGTCTATGGGATCTGTAGTGTTGTTAACTCTTTCATATCTGATATATTAATAATGTGTCCTACCTTTCTTGTTTCTTAATAAACCTGGCTAGAGGCCTATTGATTTTATTTGTCTTTTAAGAACTAGCTTTTGGTTTTGTTAATTTTCTCTATTGATTTCCTGTTTCCGATTTCATTAATTTCTGCTCCAATTTTACTATTTCTTATCTTCTGCTTACTTTAGGCTTAATTCCCGCTTCTTTTTTAGTTTCCTAAGGTGGAAGCCTAGATGATTGATTTAGATATTTCTTCTTTTCTGATATATATATATCAATGCTATACATTTCTCCTTAAGCAGTGCTTTCACTGCAGCCCACAAATTTTGACAAGTTATGCTTTCATTTTCATTTAGTTCAAAATAATTTTTTGCCAAGATTTCTTCTTTGACTCATGTATTATTTAGAAGTGTGTTGTTTAATCTCCAAGTATTTTGATATTATCCAACTATCTTTCTATTACTGATTTCTAGTTTAATTCCATTGTGGTCTGAAGGTTGATATGATATGATTTATATTCTTTTAAATTTGTTAAGGTGTGTTTTATGTAGAATTGGGTGGCTCCCTTCTCCAAGGTCAGTTAGGCAACGATAAAACCCCAACAGTGAAAATAAAAGAATATAAAATATTTCATTAGTAATTTCTATAATGATTACATGTTGAAATGATACTATTTTGAATATACTGAGTTACATAAAATAAATTTTTTTTTTTTTTTTAAAAGATGACCGGTAAGGGGATCTCAACCCTTGGCTTGGTGTTGTCAGCACCACGCTCAGCCAGTGAGCAAACCGGCCATCCCTATATAGGATCCGAACCTGTGGCCTTGGTGTTATCAGCACCGCACTCTACCGAGTGAGCCACGGGCCAGCCTCATAAAATAAATTTTAACATTAATTTCACCTGTTTCTTTCTACTTTTTTTAGTGTGGCTACTAGAAAATTTTAAATTACATATGTGGCTCACATTTGTGACTCAGGTTATATTTCAATAGAACAGCACTATCTCACTGTAATATATAGGATTTTTATATTTGCTTTAAAAAAAAAAAAAAGCAAAATCCCCAACAATTAGGCTCTGTTTAACTAGATTCTCCTGAAACAGACCTTGATAATAAGGAACAGAATGCTCTGGCATTTTGAAACATGCCAGAAGCACCAGAGGAGTTTTCTCCAATATTAACCAAGAGAACTTGGTAGAGCTCCACGAGATAAAACTCACAAATGTATGCACAGTCCTTTGCTGAATGGGTCCCCCTGCAGTTTTTAACTCAAGACTTCTGCACACTGAGCCTCCAGCAATTCATCAATTACAGTTCAGGTTTTCCTCCTCTAGCACCGGTTCCCATGGAGGTTTTGCTCATGAGTTTCTGCTTCAGTAAGGCATGATTATCTGTACCTACCTCTCTCTCCACTTTTGGGGGCAGCAGTTTGCCCTGTGACTTTCCTTCTCTTTTGGGTCTAAGAAGAGTTGTTGATTTTTCAGTTGTCCAACTTTTTATATGTTAGGACAGAGTGGTGACTTCCAACTTCTTTACATGCCTAGCCCTATCTTTGTCAGCAGTTTGATTATAATATATCTGAGCATGGCTCTCTTTGAATTGACACTGTTTGCTGAGTTTCTTAAATCTGTGAGTATATGTCTATCACCAAATGGGGCATTTTCAGCCATTATTTCTTCAAAAATTTTTTTCTTATGCACCCATCCCTTTTCCATCCTTCTGGTATCCTAGTGATATGAATGTTAGTCCCTCTAATATTGTCCACCAAGTCTCTAAGACTTATTTCATTCTTTTTTTCAACTTTTTTTTATGTTAGGTCTTTTTAATTGGGATAAAACATACACATACATATACATACACATACACATACATAAGCTTTCTTATTTCAGACAATTTCTATTTTTTGTATGATTTCTATTGCTCTAAAGTGCACTGACTCTTGACATCTCACTTCTATTAAACCTACTCAATAAATTTTTATTTTCAGATACATATCTTTCAGTTCTAAAATTTCTTTTTGATTCTTTTTTTAGTTTTTTTCTGCTGAGAATTTCTACCTTTCCATTTATTTCAGGAGTGTACACTTTTACCTCTTGGATCATGGTTATATAAGCTGCTTTAACGTTTTTGTCTGATAAATCTATCACCTAGGTTATCTGGTGGTTAGCTTCTACTGATTTTTCCCTTGAGAATGGGTAAGATTTTCCTGGTTCTTTGCATGTCAAGTAACTTTGGATTATATTCTGACCATATTGAATATGTTGTGAGTCTCTTGGTCCAGTTAAAACCATTTAGCAAATGTTGATTAATTTCTCTTTATTTTAGCAATAAATATAGTTAGGTTCAGAACATAAGTCCTGCCCTACATTCTGTAGGAGATAGTTCTGTCAGTTTTCATTAGGCTATATTATTTGGGCTATTCAGGGGATAGTCTGGGACATGCACAGTAGTTCACACCATAGTTCTGTTCTCAAAACCTTTGCTTTTCCCCTTTAGGCCTGTTATGTTCACGGGCTGCTTAGGGGTGAGCTCGGGTCTTGTGTTCATTTAACACAGAAAGAGGAAATCCCCCTTTTTCAGCTCTCCCCTCTCCAAAACTTCCCTGTTATTCTCTGGCCCCCCAGGATCTTCTTTTTCAAATCTGCTACCCACAAGGCCAGGGTTTTTCTTAGAACTTTAATCACCTACACTGTTGCACAGTTCTACACAACTAGAATTGCCCTTGGGGCACAGCAACAAGAAAAACTACAGAGAAAAAGTAACAGTGATTCCCCCACATCCTCTCTAGATCCCAGGGACCCCTTTCCTGGCTCCTCTGGACAGAAAGAAGAGCTATATCTCAGCATCTTAGGTGCTACACCACTGCCGCTGCCACTACGACCACAATCACTGTAGCAGTGCAGTTTTATAACTGGGCTAACCTCAATGCAAGGCCAGGAGTGAAAAAAGGAAAAAAAAGGAGGGAAACTCCTTCCATTACTCTGGCTCACAGGGTTCCCTTTTCCTTGTCCTCTGGCTAGAAGGAGGAGGTTTCTCTTGGAATTTTTTGCTGTTGGTGTTCAATAAGTAGTCCTGTGACTCAGCCTCCCAAAGGTAAGAGCCAGAAAATTAAGGAAACAAACAAAAAAATATAACCAGTAAATTTACTGACAGACCAATTGGTCCTTGAATTTTCACTTCCCTGCTTAATCTACCTTTTCAGAGCTTCAGCTGTGTTTTGCATTATTTCCAGAGTTTTTAGGTGTTATCAGTGGAGAGAGAAACTGTAGGAAACTGCCTCCATTTTGACCAGCACCAGATTTCTCATTACATTTTAAAATGTAATTGTTTTCCTTTACTGCATCCAGTACAGACACAAATATGGGTTTGGGATGCAGTAAAAGGCATTCCAACATCAGTAATACTAAGTGCTTAGAATATGGCTATTGAACCAAATAGTCTAACGGATATATTGAAAAGTATCTAATTAAAGGTGAAGTGTACATCTGGCAGGGTAACAGCAAAACCTCAAATCTATTCTAAGATACTGTAACAATAATCAAAAGGGAAACTCCAGACCTGGTTCATGCTGTGCTTTCTTCTTACAAATACTTCAAACTACTAGCAGCAGGCTCTCAAGTACTTATCTGTGTGTTCTACCCGCCAATAACTATTTTGAAACTGTGTCAGTTGGCTTAGAATTGTGCGGTCTAGGAAAACACAAAGCCACTTTTTAATGCAACAGTTTCCCATCAAAAAGCACTCTTTCAAAGAACACACTCTTCAACTTCAGCAAGATGCCTTAAATAACAAGAAACACACCAATAGCCAGCAATGCTAGCTTGCTCACTCGGCTGGGTCAAATAGCAAAATTCAACCTAAATTGGGGCATTTGAAATGAAGAGCTGTACAGAACTGAGCACCAAATCTCAATGGAGGGAAAAAGCAGACTATTAAAAGTTAAATTGTTTTAAGGTAAATGCAAAAAAAAAAAAAAAAAAAAAAAAAAAATGCACTACAGGACAGCATTGGGTTTAGAGTTTCATTTTAAAAATGAATTCACGTTATCTATTTAGTAGTTTGTAATTGAACGAGACTAGGATTGACTCTCCTCTTGTTAAGACCTGACGCCTGTTTTGCATCCATTTCACATTGAGGAAGGGGCCTGAGCAAGTGGCAGATGATCACAGTACTCCTTTTTTTCCTCTCTTGCCTGGGCAATGAAGTGCCTATGAAAAAAGAAACTTTACTCATAATTTAATAAAACTCTCTTGCTTTACAGAAGAGAAGGAAAGCTCAGAGTCATTAAGTGACTTGTCCAAAAATCACATATTCAAGTAAAAGATGAAAGCAAGACCATAACACGGTATTTCCAGTTTCACATCCCATGTTCCGTCCACTACTCCATGCTGCCTTCTAAGCAAGGGCAAAAGCTGGGAAACCTCTAATGCGATGGCACCTGGGAGAAGCTGATCCAGGCACCAATAACTGATATTTGGCAATCAAAATGCAGGTGGCCTCAGAGGGTGACTTTTTTTAAAATCTCACCTATCACCTTTCTGAAAAACACATCATCTTTTATCAACTCATAAAATAAATAAAAACAAACACTTGTTGCCATGATAAAAGAAAATGTAATCTTTTTCCTTTGTTGCCTCCCTTTCTTAATCTGCTGTCAAGAATAACATGGCAGAATTAAACCTGAACTGTGAAGACAGGCCCTCAGACAAGAAGCTACATGTCTATTCTCATGTTTCATCCCTATGGATAAGCAAGATTTTATTTTTCCCCACTCCTTAAAAATACCACATGACTTTTCTTTTACATCAACAGCAGAAGGTATTTCAGACAATAGTCTTAAAAACCAATCAGCTATAAACTGAGAGAAGCACTCAAGGGAGGCACTGTTGTCTCTTGTCCACGAGCAGGAAGACCAGTAGTAACAAGAACTGGGCATTCATAAGTCCCAGGACCTCACTGATGGGCAATGTGAGCAGGTGCTGCCTCTAAAGCCAAGGACAGATCCTGGCTTGTTCCCTTGACCTAACACTGCAGTATGTTTCCAAAATCTCCAAATCGAGAGAATGACCTGTCAAGCTAGTCTTCTCTAACGCAGCTACCAAAGATCAGTTGCCGGACGCATGATTTCCCTACCTTGCCTCAAGAGGCATAATTACTTCTTGAGACAGGGTATCACAACCAAGCCTAAATGTAGTACCTTACCTCCCAATTGCTTGGTAGCTCTGACAGTGCAGGTGGAGAATGTGTATCCAGTCCTCAGATTGATTTCATCACAGACAGGCTGCTTGCCCTGGTTACTGATGATATAACCACACACACCCCCTCCTGAACCTTCCATACCCCTCACTACCACCTTTGGATGCAGTTCCATTCAGAAAGGACTCATCAAAGACTTAAAGGCAAACAATAAATGATTTTTTCAAAGTAAAGGTTGATCATCTAACTGGCTTTAAAGCCCCTGATAATTGGTGCTAAGACTCTGAAGCTACTCTCAAGAGCGTAACTTGAATTTCAGAGTGTAACATTTCCACAGAACTTACTGAACCACTCACCCTTTCTCACTCTCCCCTTTCTCTTTCAGTCTCTTCACCTCCCTCTGTGTTTCTTCCATTCTGCAGTTAAGTCATAAGATCACTTCAGGTCACAATAGTGGTTGTGTAATACTTTAGAAGTAAATATCAGAACATTTTAATCTTTAAATTGAAAAACTGAGTTGTTTTTGGATCCACTGGCTTTCAAATGAACTTTTTCCCCCTGGAAAAAAGTTACTTCCAGTAGAAAAATTTCCATGTTTGTCCTTCCTTCTGTTCTTTCTCTTTCTCTCCCATTCATTTATTCTACAAGCATTTACTAAACACCTACTACGTAAAAGGAGCTATGACAGACCCTGAGATTAATACAAAAATAATAATAAAACATTATCGCTGTCTTTAGGGAAATTTTATCACGTAAGAGAGAGGAGTAAGCCAAGACTACTAGGATTTATATGTACCAGTTATCCTTATATAATACTACTACCTAACACTCAAAACCACTCAAGTGCTTTTTCCCTATCATAAAGGCTGAAAATCTAGGGCTCAGAAGGGGCCAGTAATTTATATAAGTTCATGGGACAACTCACAATATAATTAGTATTAATATCCTTTTTACACTATGTCACCAAGATACATACAAGGTAGACATGTTGAAACTAAAATGCAATAACAGCAGGTAACATTTATTGTATATTCTCTATGTGCCAGGCCCTGTTCCAAGAGCTTTAGATAGTGTCTCATTTAATTCTCAGAATGACTCTGACAGACAGCTATTCTTGCAACCATCTTGAGAAACAGCATAGTGTAACAGTTAAGAACCCTGACTCTGGAGCTAAACCAAGTGGGTTCAAATCTCACCTCCACAACTTACTGGATGTATGTCCTTAGGTGGGTTGTTTAATCTCCCTGTGTCTAAAGTCCCATTTGTGTAAAATGAGAAATCATATATTACTGTAGGGTGTTTGAATAATGTTAAGGGGAAGTAATACTTTTCAGGAAGAACAACTCAAGCTGGATGAATTAGACAACTACAGACAGAAAGAACATTACAACCTCTTCGTAGCCTTCAGGTTTTTCCTTGTACTGTAGTTTACTAAATTTCTGTATGAATGAAGAAAGGACAGGAGGAAAATGGCCTGAAAATGTTTACTCTATTAAGTTAAAAGGAGTAAGTGGTATAATATCTCTTTTAGGACATGAAGCTCAAAAGGGGAACAGGTAAAGAGAGTAAACCCAGAAGTACTGGCAGTCCCTTCTCAAAAAAAAAAAATTGCTTGGTAGGATCTGAACATTTATCAATATCTACATTGAAACACATGACATTTAAACACTGATCTTTACAAGACCATTTTGTTTTAAAATTGTTATCTTTCTGACTGACCTAAACAGCACATATTAAAAGGAATTCCAAGTTAGAAGAAATTTCAGCTTAGTCATTCAACTTTTGGGGGGAAGAATTGTCAATTTTTCAAAATACCTTTTTACTTTTTTGAAGTCAATAATTGACAGTGGCTACCTTGAGTAAAGGTAAATGTCGCCTGAACAGCTGTCACAGCTCTAGAAGCTATATTTGCGTCGGATTTGAGGGTGTCAGTCTAGTTTCAGAAGAGCTAGAGGGTCTCGTCTTGAAGCTACGTTGACATAGCAAGCGTACTGCATATACTGTATGCTACACATCAATAAACATGACAAAGCTTCCTAAAAATACTTTTATTCACACATTGCATAAGATTGAGAAAACATCAAAACACCAGTGTTTGGTGGGGGTTGGGGAGGGGAGATGAAAAGGAGATGGAGAGGGGCTGGGAGCCTGAGCTCCAGAAGAGGTATGTGACAAAACAGTAGGCATTTGCTTTTACGAGATGATAATTTCTTTGGTGAAATTTTTTTTTTAGCCACAAAAAATTGAAGATGAATGTTTATACTGGCATCATAAAATGTGTAATATGGAACCTACACCTACTGGTTTTGAGAGTCTATTAATCTCTGAATATCTGATCTAAATAATTCACAATTATAAATAGAGTGAAGAAATGATTTCTACTTTTCAGAAACTGAAAATTTTACCAAAAATGTGCTTAAGAGCACAGGATTATTGGTAAGTCAATCACCTCAAGAACACTAAATAACTGGTTGTCTTGAGAGGAATCATGCAAACGACATGATGAATCATTTAAAGATTCAAAAAAGAAATGAAGCACTCTGCAGAGGGTGTCAGAGGCATGTGGCTCTCAGAGTTGTCATCTTTGTACTTTACAAATTCTCTTTATAAAAAGAACAACATAAAATAATGTTCCTGATTTCACGACAACAGACCTAAAATATATTCAAGAAAAGTTAATTTGACAATTTAACAAACAGGAGCCAAAAGCAATAAAACAAAATGACTCAGGTGTTGTCAGTGAGCCAGCCAACGTTTACCAAACACTAATAGGAAGTTACCAAAAAAGGGAGACTGTCTTCCCTCTTAAGTAGTTTGCAATCCTGAAGATCTTAGATTATTTATTTCAATTCAGAGGACAAGTTCCCCTGCATATTTGATAAAGTTTCTTCTTAACTGTAATCTCTGAAGAAGCCTTTAGAAATCTAGAATTACGTGGGACTACAGAGGCCCTCCAGCCAGGTTTATACACAACACAGACATCTCCCTCAACTCCTGAGCAGAGGTCACTCTGTACCTTACATAGACTGCCCACCTGTATAGACTCCCATAAACTCTCTACTGCACATTTGCTGGAAGGAGTCTGTCTCCCTGTTGGTCAAGTCTAAGTATGGATCAAAGTACATAATGCAAATATATTTGAAACGTAAAAGATATAGAGATCGATACATGTATTAATATATTACCTATTTTTATTTTTCTTGATCTTTAACAGCATTTCAGTATCTTGAAATTATTTTTAATATTACCTCTGTCATGAAGCATCTGACAGTCTTATAGCTTGCTCTGGGATCCCCAGATTTGTATGCCTGGAGCATGAAGACTGAGCTCTTGGTGACACCCGACTAGGGACCTCCTTCTGGGGCTACCCTTCAACCCTGGCAAGGCATCCAACTAAGCCATGTCTTTTTTTATTTGCCAAATTTCAGAGATTACTTGTTATCAGTACCGTATTCCCCATAAGATTAAACTTTATTTTGCTCACTAGCACAAAGTAAATGTTCTATAAATAATTTGAATGAAAGAAGAGGAGTATGCCAAATGATTTATCCAGAGAATTCCAGATAATCTACCAACCAAGCAATGTTTTCAAAGAAAAAAAAATGAGATTAGTTTAATAAGGCATATTCCTAGTGAACCCACAAAAGCTCCTAGTAATCAGACTGTTACCTTAATGCTTCTAAATCTTCACTTTAATAATATTTTATGATTTTGCCAGAAACTAACATCATGTTTGTTGATTTGTAATTCCTAGAATTCATTTCCTTTTGAACAATTAAAGCACTGTGTGCTCATATGGCTTATCCCTGGGTACCTAATCTTTACAACTGCTTAAAAATTTTTTAAAAATTTACTGACAGTGGCTTTGAGTTCATGTTTACAAATTCTTTTAATTTCAGTACATTCAATCATCCAGATATTCCCTTAAAGCAAATAAAAGTTAATTATTAACCACAATAATAGATATCTATATGCAAAGTTTTAATGCTTATTAGTAACTATAATTCTTAATGCTTAATACATATATATTTATATTTGAAAATAGGTGTTATATTTAGAAAAATACAATTCTGAAAATTTTGTGGTCTGAATATGATTCATCCCCACCAAAACTCATGTTGAGGCTTGGTGGCCAATGTGGCAGTGATGGAAGGTGGTGCCTTTAAGAGGTAATTAGATCATTAAGATGGGTTCATCTCTTTTTCATGAGCCTGGATTAGTTCCTGAGAACAGGTTGTTATAAAACAAGATTGCCTTTAGTGTTGTGATGCAGCATGTAACCCTCCCTCACCAGAAGCCGTGCTGATGCTGGGGCCGTGCTCTTGGACTTTCCAGCCACCAGAATCCTGAGCCCAATAAACTGCTTTTCTTTACGAAGTACCCAGCCTCAGGTATTCTGTTACAGCAGCACTAAATGGACTAAGACTAAAAATGATCCAGACCATAATAATCTCTTGCATGAACATTGAATAATTGCATAATTACCAAATAAATGTTACAAAATTATGTGTTTCTTTTCCAACATTCATCATGTTTTCCTTAATCAGGTTATAAACTGTTTTTTGTTTGTTGGTTGGTTTGTTCTTCTAGTGGATTCTTATTTCCCCAGCCTCAAGAACTGTTCATTCATAATAATGTTCTTTATATTTCTGTCTAGCTTATACTACCTTATGAAAAGGCAAACAAAGTTACTGCCTGAGAATCTTTTAGTAAGAGACTTTTGGTAAAGATGTGCACACGCAGATACTTTGCATTATATAAAATCAGATCCCAGAATTCCACTTTATGCATCATACTTTGTGCAGTGAGTGAAAAACTCACCGAATATACTCATTCACTTCAATATTAGATTCTTTACAATTTATTTATGTTGACATTATTGTTAAAACTTTGTTCCACAGGATAAGGAGGAAATCTAATCTAAAACTAAAAGCCTATTGCTAGAATCTTTTGTTGTGTTTTGGTACACAATAACAAAAGCCTCAACTTCAACTAAAGTTGAAATTGTCTAACTACTGGCAACAAAGAATAATGGCATGTCACATATTTGATGTTAATTTCACTTCTTTCTGTCAGATCCTAAACTTCAAGGTTCAAATTATCCTACAAGAATTTCAAAATTTCTCTCTCTTTAGCCAGGAACTATAAATGTGAAACTAAGCAATTCACCCATTTGCACTCATACTATCTGTAATGGTTAATTCTAAGTGTCAAACCGACCAGATTAAGAAATATCTAGAAATCTGGTAAAACAATCTTTTTGGGTGTGTTTATGAGGGTGTTTTCAGAAGAGATCAGCATGTGGGCCTGAATGGGAAAGACCCACCCTCAATGTGGGCAACACATCCAATACACTGGGGGCTCAGAGAGAACAAAAATTGGAGGGAAAGGCAAATCTCTCTATCCACTGCAGCTGGGACACATTCTTCTCTCCTGTTTGTGGACATCAGAATCTAGGACTCCTCAACTTTTGGGTTCCAGGACTTACACTAGCAGCAGTAGCTCTCAGGCCTTTGGCCTCGGACTGAGAATCACACCATCTGCTTCCCTGGTTCTGAGGCTCTGGACTTGGACTGAGCCATGCTACCGGCATCCAGTTTGCAGACAGCCTATCATGAGACCCTTCAGCCCTCACAATTGCATGAGCCAATTACCCTAATAAATCCCTTCTCATATACTTATATACATATCCTATTGGTTCTGTGTCTCTGGAGAATGACTAATACAGTAATGCACAGATTATAGTCACACAGAGGTTTTAATTACTAATATATCAGGAAAACTTAATTCAGCATAGTCTGGTTTTGCTTACTAGTCCAACACATGCTGGTGTCCATCTCCCACAGAGATAAAATGGGAAGAAATATCACATCAATTAATCAAACATAGGCGCCAGCAACCTATCAGGCACTGGCCTGGACCTTAGGGATCGAAAAGGAGCTGGGGGTGGGCATAAGACATGGTCTCTGCACTTTTAACTTAGAATATGGTAGAAAACATGGGTATATAAAAACACAATTACAGTAACAGTAATAGCTAATATTTTCTGAGCATTTACTAAGTACTAGGAACTATGCTAAGCTTTTAACAGAGATAATATTTTATCAATTAACCCACACAAGAACTCTGTGTAGATTCTTTGTGAAACCTGACTTGCCACCTCCAGGTAGACTTTACCAACCTTTCTCTGTCCTACTTTCCCTGCACTACTGTTCCTTGTTTATTTTTCTATTACCATCTACATCAATGACATACAAGTATCACATATGGGCAGTAATAGAAGCGGTATAGAGAAGAACATAATATTAGTCTGTCTGGGGCGGCAAGGATGGTTTGGCAGGTATGAAGAGATTAAGGGGTTTACAAGACTAAAAGCTAGAATGGTAAAACAGAAAATCTGACTCAAGCCAGGTCTTCACAGCATAATTTGATTATTTTGTTTGACAATTTCAGTTTCCACATTTATCTGAAGTAGTCATATTCAAAGACAAGCTTAAAATGCAATATTAAGCCCAGTGTTTAAATTATCACAATTTTGACTAGTGATAGTGCCACTCTATTTGCTATGAAGAGTTACAGACTGACTTCACTTGAAATATAACCCCACTTTTTATATCCAGAATTAAAATCTAGATCATTTAAGAATCAAAGCAACCTCAAAATCATAGTACTTATTTTTTAACTTCCGTACATTTAATACCATCTGTAAAAAGTTATCACAACCATAATACACTTATATGTATGTTTTGTGCTCTGTAATCAGATCCATAATGGAAAATAAAGTGAGTCTTTTATTTTTTTTTTAATCTCAAGCCACTAGCATTGTGCCTGGGCCAACAGAAGTGCTCAGTAGCTACTTAATGAAATTTATTATAGAACTTGAAAACGAGCTGGCCACTAAGAAGAGGACAAGAGGAGATTTCAAATTCCGCATCACCATTCTCCACGAGAAAGATTCACTGAATTTCGGAAACCAGAGAGATGATGTGAAGGTCAGGAAAAATTGATTAGGCCTCTTTAAACTCGGTGAAATACTACTCCAACACCCCTCTGCTCCTTGCTTTAATTCCACAACTCTTTGAATAGTAATCCCTCTTCCCACAAATCTTTCTGCCAAGAAAGAGAGGAGGCAATTGAGCATTAGCAGCATTTGGAAAGGATATACACCACTTGTTTGCATTCCACTTGATTCCGTTGTCATGTGTAATTAATATGAATTTATCCCTGTCTGATCATTTTTCATACATGAATCAAACTTCCGTTTTTCAGACTTCCAAGACAGATGAAGAGATCCATTTCATCCCAGGTACTGAGAACAGTGTTAGACTTACTGTCTTAATTGAATAATAATATTATATTACTAAAAAATAATACCTGTTTTTCCCAACTACTTAAAAAAGTTTGAAACCACAGACTTGAGTTAGAAGCAACCCTAGAGAACATTTAATTACTGCCATCCACTCCACAAATTTCCTACAACATCCTGGATGCACAGATTCAATCTCAGCTCAAAAATTACTCCCCAGGGTTATGAGATTTTAGTTTTTATCTATTCATTAAATATTTACTGGATGCTTGCTGTGTGCCAGGCAATACACTATGCACGTGGAACAGCCCTAAACAAAACAGAAAAAATAAAAACTTGCCTTCATGAAGATTACACTCTAGTGGAGAAAAGCAAATAGGAAAAACGTAAGATAAATATCAAACGGTAAAAAGTGCTACCAAGAAAAATTAAGCAGAGAGAGTAGGTAGTGCCAGTGGTGGGGGTTGCAACATTAAACACAGTGATCAAGGAAGCCATCACTAAGAAGACACACTTGAGGAAACACAAAAGAGATGAGGGAAAGAGTTCTGTGGATATCTGGGGAGGGCCTTCCCAGCAGAACAAACAGCTGTGAAAAGGCCTGGAAGGACGACTAGTGTGATCCTAGAGGCTGGGGCAGCTGGGGCAGGAGGGAAGGAACAGGAGTAGAAAGGAAGGTCAAAGAAGGGGGGAGGGTGAGATCATGAGCGGTGCTGCAGACTACTGGCTTTTACTCTGAGTGAGAAGGGGAGCTTCCAAGGGGCTTAGACTATAAGTAGCATGATCTGCTTTCTATTTTAAATGAATCATTCTGGTTGTCATGTGTAGAGAAGACAGAGGAATCGAGAAAAAGACAGGGTGAACGCTTAAGAGACTCTTGCAATACTGCAAATGAGAGGTGGGATTTTGGATCAGGGTGACAGCAGTAGAAGTGATGAGAAATAGATTCTAGATATAATTAGAAGGTAGTTTCAAGGGATTTCCTAGCAGATTGGATGTGGGGCATGGGAGATAATAAACAACTCCAAAGGCTTTTGGTCTGAGCACCACAAGAGATGCTCTTACCTGGTGTGTGCAGGATGGCAGGCAAAGCAGGAAGGTGGGTAAAAGAAAAGGGCAAATAGCTCTGAACAGGAGAGGGGCTGGCCTTAGCCAGGAGCACGACAGTTCATCCACAGGGACAGGAGGAAGGCAGCCTCTGAACAAGGTGCAGGCAGGGACAGCTGGGGAAATACAAAGGAGATGAGGGAGTGTGGGGTTGGAGCTGCTGATAAAGTTAGCAAGATGCTTTCCTGGATACACAAAATAATAAGATCCAAGAAATGTACTTCATACATCATGAGGTCTTGCTAATTCACACAATGAGTTAAAAACTCGGGAGAAAAACACCCACACAACTTTCATATCATTAGATTCTTTATAACATTTTTGTCACCATTTCTTAAAAACTTCATTCCACAGAGTAAGAGGTAAAATATAGTTTGGAAAAAATCTGTTGCTGGAGTCTTGCAATATATGTGTCTGTGTATTTTGAACAAAAATCTGAATTCCAAGTAAAGTTATAATGACACATATAAAGGGAAAATTAATAAAAAAGTAAAGTTTAAGGACATTTTTTCCATATGTAAACTAAACATACAACTTTATACCTTCTTCCAAACTCAACATCATTGTGCTGTAATTTTTTAGCTAGTTGCAATCAATGTGTCCATACAAGTAGGTTTTATTCTTTGGGCTTACCATTTGTGGATTTTATATGTATCTAACATCTACACATTTTCAAATGTAACGGAAATGTAATGTTCTACCACTTAACCACGGTCCACCTAATCATTTCCCAAACACTAGACAGTTAGAGGTTCCCTCGGCTTCTTTAAATTATGTATTGTACATCTATATATGTCTTTACGCAAAATAAGTTTTTCTTTATTTCCTTATCCCTTGTGAAAATTTTAGATAAAAAAATTATTAGCAGTTTTACAAATGTACTCCAAGAGCATAAACCTTGCCATATTAACCTCTGTGTTCCAAGTATTTACTTTGGTATCTAATATGTATCAGCAATTCCAAATAAGTTTGTTGAATGAATAAATGAACAAATGAATAAAACACATTAAGCATGTCTCGTTATCTAGGATATTCTCTATAGGAAATTACTCCAATTTATTTTACAATCATATTTTCCCAGGGAACAACTAGCTCTAAGTTTTTCTAATTCACTACTTTGGTAAATATGATGTTCTCTTATTGTTCACTGCTAATTATTAACAAGGCTTAACACTTCCCCAAGAGTTTATTTACTCCCAGTATTTTCTCCTGCCGTAAATATATTACTTAATATTCTTTGAGCATAAATATATTTTCCTTTAGGTAAATAAATTTAACACAGTATTTTCCAATCCATCACCTTGCTTTTAAAACCTCTGTTTGGAGGTTTTAAACATTATAATAAAGACATCCCTGATATATAGATTAAAAAGAAAAAAAAAATCATTCCATTTCTATTTTTTAAAAAACTTTAGAGACTCTTAAACCAATATGATACTAATGAGACTATAAGAGCTAAATTTCATTTACATTATTTTTATTCATATTATTTCTTTCTTAATTACTTAATTTTTTTTCCCTCTTGTCTTAATATGATTTGCTCAGCATGAAACTCTCACAAATAGTTGGATGTATCACTGGAATTTTTATTTTGTTCCATTCATCCTTTCCAGGTTTTAGTAATATATATTTATACCACATATAATATATATGTCATATATAATTTATTTGTAGTAATTACTTTCTACCTATAGTTCCTCTCATTACTGTTCCTCCAACAATCATTTTGTTAAATTCTAGATAGTATTTTTTTGAGATTTTAATTATTAGTGCATTAACTATACAAATCACTTCAAACAGTTTATGGAAAAAACAGAAGAATATGAATCTTTCCATAAACTATTTGAAGACCCCTCATATATACTAATGTAGGAAATATTATCACCGTGACTGTATTTAGCTTTCACAATCAAGAACTGGATTTATCATATAATGGAGAGGTGGAGCACACACTGGTCCTTGATCAGAAACCTGGGCTTAATCTCAGCACGGTCACTGATAGTGCTAATTGAACTAACCTTTCTACACTTCCTTTAATTCATTCTTAAACTAAGGAAAATGCTAACCTTCCAGGTTAATGAGTGAATACACCTAAAACACATACACACATAGCATTAAAAATGGGCTTTGTTTTAGAGTCTACCATAACTTGACTTTTTGCAGTATCTCCATTTAGCTGCCTTTAAGTAAGCAATATATAAAGAATCTATTCCAGGAAAAAATTACATACTATTAGAACTCTATATTCTTTGCAGTGTTTGACAAAAACATAATGAACGAATTTTAACATCAGAAACCATTAAAAAAGGATAGACAAGTGGAAGACAAATAGTAAACTCTTAAAAATCCTAAATATTTCCCTGACATAGGGTAGGAGTGAATATAATAAAAGATTTTATAAGAATGCCAAAAAACTTATTCTCAAGCATGACAAAGGACACGAACAGTTTTGGTTTTGTGTGTGTTCTTGCATGTTTTCCAGCCTCATCAATTTCACTGCCTGGTGGGCTGGAGGCCTGTGGGCCTTGAACGACCTCTGAGATAGTTCAGACACCCATGCTATCTTACCTACAAAATCATAGATGGTCACATTACACTGAATATACCTGACCACCCAAAAAGAGTGGATAAAGACATCTAGAGGCCATTTTTCTTATGACTCTATAGTACATATTAAAATTAGGTAAACATGGCTATAACTGTATCTGATGCAACCTTAATATTAATTTATAATGATGCCTAGATTTCAAGAATATTTTAACCCACAGTTACATGTGTTTGCAACTCATTTTCAGTCACTATATATTTGTTTCAAAATTACGAGTAGTTGCTAATCAAATATTAAATGGCAAATGTTTAGTCCTTGAATACCATGATGCATGCAACTTTAGTTTCCAATTTTCTCTCTATGTTGCAAGGAATGAGTTCCTGACCTGAAGTCATATATAAATATGATAATGGAGCTTCATGTGAAAGCTTCCATTATTACAATTCTTTGTATTCCAAAGCTATCACTTTCAAGTTTTTTATTAAAATTATTCATTCTTTGCCTCTTGAAACACAGATATCTTTTCCACCGGGAACTGAAATATTCTGTCCCTAAATTGGCAAATAAAATAATTACAGTCTAAGACAAATCTAATATCACAGTCCCAACTGGTCCCTTACTACTGGCCAAGATTATACCCTAACAAAGATTCACATTTTCACTTTCTTATTCAACCCCTCCACATCAAGAAAAACTGCTCACCTCAATGCTTTACATGGATCAATTCCCACTTCCCTCACCAGGAAAGTACACTGCTCTCAGTCCACCTATGTTTATAACCTTCTTTAAGACCCATTTCAAAACTTCACCTATTTTGCTGGAAGTAAATCTTATATAAGCTGAACACTAGAAAGACAGTACTGTCCCACTTTTAAATTATTCTGTCTTCCAAGTTTGTCCAATTTATGGTATGGAATTTTTACACATTGGTTACTAGGTATGGTTGTTATGATATATATTATATGAGGCAGAACTCTATAATTTTCCCCTGCCTTTCTGCCTTTGAGCTGGCCATAGAGAAAATTTTCTGACCTACCCTGCCTGATTGCAGGTGGTAAGACCGCCACTTCAGGAGGGGTCTTGCCCCATACCTGAGAGGAAGGAATGCTGCACAGAAAGGCCAAGAAGCATCTGAACCAAAGGGCCTTGCTGGGTTTCCCTACTCCATCTATTTGTATTAGATCATACCCTTTTGTACAATTACATTTCTACACAGTTGTCCTGCTTCAATCATGCCTACCCAATGAAACTTTCATAACAACCCAAAAGGACAAGGTTCAGAGAGCTTCCAGAGAGCTGAACACAAGGAGGTTCTTGAAGGGTGGCACACCCAGGGAGGGCATGGAAGCTCTGCGCAGCCATCCCCCACACCTCACCCTATGAATCTCTTCCATCTATAACTTTTGTAATATCTTTAAAATAAACATGCAAACGTTAAGTGTATCCCTGAGTTCTGTGAGCCGCTATAGTAAATTAATTGAACCCAAGGAGGACACCAATTTATACCCAGTCAGTCAGAAGTACAGGTAAAGCAATCTGGGGCTTGTGACTGGCATCAGAAGCGGGGGGCAGTCTTAGGGACTGAGCCCTCAATCTGTGGATTCTGATGCTGTCTTTAAGTAGATAGTGTTGGAACTGAATTGGAGGATACCACCTGATGCTCGAGGCAGAACTGCTTGCTTGCTTGCTTGCTTGCTTGCTTGCTTGCTGGTGGGGAGAAATCCCCACACATCTTTGTCGGAAGTGTGTTGAGAGAGTATAGTGGGAGTCACTGAATTTGTGTTTTTTCCACCCATTATGTTAACATTAAAATCTAATAATAACCTCATTTCTCTTGTTGTAAAAAGGTATTAGAGTGATGGTGGAAGTGGCTACACCTAAAAACAAGAGTTAACATTTAGTGATAGCCTGGTGTTCTTACATGCATTAGCTCATTTCATTTCCAAAGCAACCCTATTTCCTAAGTGCTGTTATAACACTCATTTTAGAGACTTGGAAACTGAGGCACAGAGTGGTCATTTGACAAAGGTTACACAGCTTGTATGTAAATGTTTAACAAACATTGATGCTTTACTTTGCCAGGCACAGTGAAAGCACTTTGCAAATATCAAATCATTTAATCCTCATAATTCTCCTACAAGGCAGGTGTTATCCCCATTCTACCGGTGAGGAAACTGAAGCACAAGAGATTAAGTAATTTGACACAGTCACCTGGCTAGTACGCAGCTGGCCATGGTGTGAGCCCAAGCAGTGTGGAGTCAGAGGCCTCAAGCTTAATCACTATGTTTCTAGTATTCAATTATAGCAAGATTCTGTTAGGTATCACTTTTATGCATTCCTTGGTTTGCTACACATGTAAAAGCTTAATATGTAAAAAGTATGGTACTAAGTGCAGTGGGAGAATACAAATACAATTAATAGCTAATTACCTAACCCCCAAGAGTTTCTGGTCTACTGGTGAGATGTGAGCCACGCTCAAAAAAAGATCCGTCACAAGGAATAAAGTAGTCAAATGTCATGCATGTGGTTCTGAGAAAGTGCTGACATTTAGCAGACGCCACTGAGAAAGATTTCATGATAAAGCTGGACTGGGAATGAGGAGCAAACATCCTATAGATACTTAGCAACATGTGACTGTGCTCTCACATCTGTCTTCCCCACAGACTTAAGTCTTTTAAGAACAGGGACGATTTTTATCTTTGTCTCTCTAGCACCCAGAATCACCATCACTCAGTAAATAGCTATGAGACAGGAGGTACAGGGAACAGGGATAACACCTGCCTTGTAGAGGAATTGTGAGGATTAAATGATTTTGATATTCGGCAAAGTAAAGCATCAATGTTAAACATTCACAAACAAGCTGTGTAACCTTTGTCAAATGACCACTCTGTGCCTCAGTTTTCAAGTCTCTAAAATGAGTGTTATAACAGCACTTAGAAAATAGGGTTGCTTTGGAAATGAAATGAGTTAATGCACGTAAGAACACCTGGCTATCACTAAATGTTAGCTCATTATTAGGTGTAGCCACATCCATCATCACCCTAACACTGTTTTACAACAAGAGAAATGAAATTATTGTTAGATTTTAATGCTAAAATGGTTAACAAGTAGTACAGAAAAGCACATTCCAAACAGAGAGAATACTATGAACTTAAAGGGAAAAGACAAAAAAAAGCACTTTTTACATTTTAGTTGCTGCATCAGAGGCAGGACTTTTGTGTTGTCCAACTCCTGGGGGCCCCGTATTCACTGTGTTCCTTTTGACTGCACCCCCTCTAGGGCAAATACAGTGTGAATGGACCCCCCTGCAGCAGTGTAACACAACAGCCCTGATTACAGGCATCCATAGCAAGGGAAAGAAACGGTCCAGCCAGTTTTGCTTTCCTCCTTGTCACTCCTTGATACATGTCATGGAAGTGTTCTTGGAAAACTCAGAACACTTACAAGTCTGTATGAGGAGTCTTCAAAAATTTATATTATCTTTTAATTCCATTTTTCCACAAACTTTTTGAAGTACTCACATTTTAAAAGTAATGTTCAGGGGAAAGGATAGCCTCTTCTACAAATGGTGGGAAAACTGGATATCCACATGCAAAAGAATGAAGATGGACCCTTAACTTACACTATATACAAAAATTAACTCAAAAACAGATTAAAGACCAAAATGTAAGACCAAAAACTCTAAACTCCTAGAAGAAAATAAAAGGGAAAAGCCTCAAGACATTGTATTTGGCAGTGATTTTTTAGATATGACACCAAAAGCACAGGCAACAAAAACAAAAAGAGACAAATGGGACTACATCAAACTTAAAAGTGTCTGCACATCAAAGGAAATAATCAACAGAGTGAAAAGGCAACCTATGGAATGGGAGAAAATATTTGCAAATAATGTATCTGATAAGGGAGTTAATATTTAGAATATATAAGAAATTTCTACAAACTTAACAAAAACCTGATGAAAAAAAATAGGTAAGGGACTTGAATAGGCAATTTTCCAAAGAATATATACAAATGGCCAAAAAAAGCATATGAAAAGATGATCAACATCACTAATCATAACAGAACTGTAAATCAAAACTCACATCCATTAGGATGGCCACTTTCAAAAGAAAAAAACAAGCATCTTATATGAAGTCCCTAAAGTAGTCAAAATCATAGAAATGGAAAGTAGAAAGGTTGGAGGAGGGGGAATTAATGTTTAATAGGCAAAATTTCAATTTTGCAAGAAGAAAAAGTTCTAGAGATCTGCTGTGCAACAATGTAAATAAACTTAACACTACTGAATTGTATACTTGAAAACGGTTAAGATGGTAAATTTAATATTATGTTTACCACAATAAAAAAAATTATGCTAACACAAACATGTAATGTTCATGTGACATAGCATGGTAAAGAATAAGTGTGCCAGTTTCAGGGAGAAGTGTCACAGAGTGTCACACAGACAGACTGAAGCAGATTTCTTGGGTGTAGACTCTGGCTCCACCCAGTAGTTTTGTGACCAGAGAAAGTTACCTTTCCTTCTGCCTAAACATCCTTATCTTAAAATAAATTAAGATAATAGTATTACTATGGGTTACTATGTGAATTGACATATGCAAAATGTTTAGAAGAGGACCCACTCCACAAATCTTAGGTAATATTTCCAGGTCGTGGGCAGCTAAAATGATTGCTAATTCACATTCTGCCACAAAGAGTGACTGCCTAGACTCCTCCCAGCGCAGGACAGGAAGATGCTGAAGTCAGATAAAGAACAATACCTGTGCCACCACTCAGTGGCAACCTACTGTCACACTTGCTGTGAAACAAGGCTCCTGCCATGTGGCTTTTGACACATACTGCAGATCATACCATTTCAAACAGTGGTGCTAATATTTAATAAAAAGCCTAAATAGAAAGCGTGTAATACTCCCAACTTGAGTTTAGAAATACCTATAAAACTTTTTTTCTCTCTACATAAATTCAAGGAAATTAAGTTTTAAATGTGGAAAAAGTTTAAGGATTTTCTAGTGAGTACAGATATTTTCCTCCTGACAAAAGAAATTTTGCTATTAGCAACAGCTACTGTTAGAACAAAGGTGTTCCAACTATTTATTGATTCTGATAGTCAAAGGAAAAAGAAAGGTAAGCAAATGAAAAAATTTGTAGACAGAAAGGACATACAAAGGAATCAAGTTAAATCAGAGAAAGGAAAAGAAAATCAGACTCGTGCTTTTGGGTAAACATGGCAAAGATTGCTTGCTATTTGAGTTCTAGTAGCAGGTTCTATCTGCATCGTTAGAGGTTTCAAACTAAAGACATTAGTAT
Source organism: Cynocephalus volans (assembly GCF_027409185.1). Lineage (NCBI taxonomy): Eukaryota > Metazoa > Chordata > Mammalia > Dermoptera > Cynocephalidae > Cynocephalus > Cynocephalus volans. Next base: position 78,476,487 of record NC_084471.1, on the reverse strand, counting down.
GAAATCAGTTAATTTTGTGTTCTTACTTTGAGCTTACAATAAAGAAAAGGGAAATATGGGCGAATGAAAAAGAGCAATGTTTTCTATAGAAGCCGCATGAACGACTTCATATAACTCATGTTAACAGCCTTATGTCATCTTACTGACAACTCACTTGAAGAGGGTGTTGCAACACTACTAGGCAAACATAATTAGGTAATAATCCTCACTCTCGCCCTGCAATGTCAATCCCTATACCACCAGACAGAAAAGGGGAGGAAGAGAACGAAACTGTTAAAGTGAATAAAACAAGAAAATAGAAAAAGTCAAAGGTAGCATTATTTCACATGTCAGTTTCACACCAGTAGGGAGCATAAACCCAATAGAGAAACCTGCTTTAAAAACAAACAGAAAGAATTTAGAGGGAAAAATGTAGAAAAACAAATTTGACACCCCCCCCCAAGTAATTTACATTAGCTTATTAACTATTTGAAAATCTGACTGCTTCTGGCTAACCAGGCTTGTCTTAAATAAAATTCTTTATTGACATTAATTTCAATAAAGCATGATGTTTTGATCAAACAAGATGTTACATTTGCTTTATATTAAGAAATAAGACTTCAAAGGGATGTTTGAAAAAAGTGTGGTATTTCTAAAAATATTACTCAACAGGCCATAATATAGCAATTACAAGCTATAATATGCAGCTAGAAATTGTGTTCCAGTAGAGAGAGTATTGAAACAGAGTGTATCAGAGGAGAAACTGATGTAAATCTAAGACTAATTCAACAAATCCAGTGATGAATAAATTGATATGTCAATGCTCTGTAAAGGTTTTGAACATTGTTGAATATCATAATTTAGAGACTTCCTGATATTACCTACACAGACAGTAAACCACCACTTATAATGAACAGTAGAGTAAATGCCACAGCAAAGAGGAAGGGCTAATTTGTATGCTTTTTGGCTGATTGTATACTTATATGCTAATAGTGAAAACAGTACTGTGTTCTTGTAATGTGCCCTTTTTATACTATTTTTTGTGTTATGCATGAGAGATATAAGGTCACAGAAAATAAAATAAAGAAAACCTGAGCAAACTCACATTCCTTCTATCCCACCGTGACTAACCAAACTTTAAAACCTTGACTACCGGTACTATACTGCTAAACAAATACCTCCAAAATTGGATCATGAAAAAAAGTACATACAAAATGAGATTACCCCATTAGAATACAATGATTTCTGGGATCAAAAATTTGTGCCCTATTTGAAATTTGAATCTTATGTTTAAAAATTTCAGGTGGTCATGATAAGTAGGCAGGGACAACGGAGAAAGTCTGGTCTTGGGATTCAGGTCAAGTATAGGAACTAAGTAAACAAGAGGAACCAAAGGATCCTCTAGTGACACAAAACCTAAAATAATGCCCTATTTACAAGAGGCACTCAATAAACTAATTTTGTTGTAACTAATAAAGAAAACTGAACTCTCAAGCCAAACCAAATATGAATACTCCTGATTTTTTATCCTTCCATCTTTTACTATGTGATTCAATTAACACAGATTAACAACTACAATCTCGTGCTTGGTATCTATCTTTTTCAAAGGTTTCTGTTGAAGGGCACACTGACTCTTCCTGTCAGAAATTCACGGCCACATGCAATGCTTTATCCATCCTGTAATAACTATCTCAGCAAAGGATTTCTAACACTAGAAATTTCAAAGAGGCAAAAAGGTTTGAGGAAGAAGGTAAAAGAGTTTAAAAGCAGAATGGGAAAAGAAAAAAAAATTTTTTAAATCAAAGTCAAGGGATGTTTTATCTGATTATATTATTTACAGTTAAAAACCTCCAATGACTGCCCTGCGTAAGCATAGCCTCATAGACCCTATTCAGCCTAACCCCCCAAAAAACATCCCAGGCTCATGACCACCCCATCACCACCCCTCACTCACCTATGCTTCAAACACTGCTTTGATTTTTCTGTGCCTTTACACCTGCTGTTAACTGCACCTTCAATGCCCAGTATGGTAACAGAAAGAGCAAAAAACTCTTTTGCTTTTTAAATCCTGACTTTCTATCAGTGACACTGTCGTTTAGCTGGTGTTAACGGTTTCCACATCCACCAAATGGGGATGTTTCACAGGATTAGGAAGATTAAATGAGATAACATATGTAAAGTACTACCACTGTGCCTAGCACATAGTAAAGCAAGAAATAAGCATGACCCAGCTCTGTCTACATCATTTACATTATGTGCTGAACTCCTACTCACTCTTCAAACCCCAGTTTAAATACCCATTTCTGTAAAACCTTCCTTAATCCTGTGTTCTATTTACTCTTCCCAAATGAATCAATTGCCCACTCTTCCGTGTTTCCTCTGACACTTTAGAGAAAACTCCATTGTACTGTGTAATTGCTTATGTGTCTTTCTGCTCCATTATAGAATGAACATCCCTAGGTGGGATTTTTATCTATTTAATTACCGCCTACCCCAAATCTGACAGAAGGAAGCTTAGTTAGCATTTGTTGAATGGATAAATGAATGACTTCATTAAACTATGACAACTAAAACCCTTATGTGGCCTTTTCAAACATTTTGATAATGGACTATTTATGTTTTTAAAAGAACAATCCTATCTTAAAGTGGTACCTTACCTGCAATAGAATTTCTTTTAATGTTTCTGCTCACCATTCATTCATTTATTCAATAAGTGTCTCCTGTGGGCCAAGAATACATCCTAATTGCCAGTGAACAAAATTAACCAAAATCCCTGTCCCCATGGGCCTTATATTTACCACAGATAAATTTGTGGAGGAAAGAAGTTACCACAGCAAACTTGTCTGAAAAAGGTACAAGCCACATTTTGTTATTCATCAACACTTACTAAGTATCAAAAGGACGAAAACAACAAAACCCTGACCACATATAAAATTTAACTACTTAAAAAATGACAGTATGAAATTAACCCAGATTGTGTCCCTCAAAAATGCTCATCCTGGGGACCCATTTCCTTGTAGCTAAAAATAATTCTTGACTTCTCTTTGTGAGCCTTAAGGATTTTACATGTACAACTACATGCTTTTTGCACAGATCCTAATACAAAGGTTTTTTTGTTTGTTTGTTTTTTAATTTTGTTTCTTAATGTGCCTATCTCAAAGCCTGTTGTGACCTTAGAAGATTCATTTTGTAATGAAGAGGGCTTTTACAAAACTTTGCATTAGGGTTTTTATTCTGTGAGGGGTGTATTCCAGAAGTGAGATAGGCCACACCTGGACTGAATCAGGACCATTTCCAAACTGAGCCTCATTGTTCAGCCAACCAGGCCAGAGACCACAGTAAGAGGCTATAAGAGGGAAAGGCCCCCACGGTTCTTGCACACCAACATTTCCTATCTAGTCTCCTGCTTTATCCTTCGTTGTATCCACCTTGTTCCCCAAACATGCCCTAGGCTTTCCTTCTTTATCCATTCCCTTGCTGAGGTCCTCTCTTCATTCCTACTGTTAAACTGGTCCTCATGTGTCAACATGTCATTTCCATCAGTAAGAGCTTCTGGCTTCCCTCTGCTGGGGATAACCATACCCTCTCTGAATTCTCTTATGGAGCTTAGCAAGTTCTACCTTGCTTCAGTCCCATCTTGCCACCCTTACTGGAGTATAACCTCTCCTCACTGTTCTCACAACGTCTGGAAGGAAGGGGACCCTACACACAACAGGGGCTCAATTTTCCCATCAGATAAAAGAGTGACATAATACCCAGATTTTTATCCCATGTTTGCCACAGCTGAACACTAGGAAGCTTTATTTCGAGATTCCTCCAAACATTATTCAATTTTGATATCACAAATAAAGATTCGGGTTTACTGAACAAATCTTGCTACCTAAAAGTATGTCATTTATGTTAGAAAAAAACAAAAAGGTCTGGGTGTCACAAGCAGACAATGCTGAGGATGCTAAGAATCCTGGTCCAGTCATTTGACTTTAAAGGGAGATTATCTAATGAAGGGTCCTGACGGCACAGGTTGTTTCCATACAAAGAGGTTTAATTTCAGCTGAACTTTTTTGTCATTTTGGACTATATGTGCTGAAATTGTACTGACAGCCTTGTCCTGTTTCACTAATTAACAGCATAAAAAACAAAAGGTCAGTAGACAGAATTTGGATACAAAGTGCAGTGAGCTGGGTTTTAGGCTCATGGTCCCTACAAGAGGAGTTGAATAAATGAAGTCGGCTTCCCCCTTGAGCCATCAAGGTAAAAGGGTAAAAAAACATCAAACAAGTGGCGAATGTACAAATCAGCAGCAGCCCCAGGTTTAAAGTGCTTTCATCAAGCCCAGCCACAGGGAAGAAATACTTCACAGCACCCTAAGGGAAACAAAAAACTGAATTACGAAATGAAACATTAAAAAAGCATCAGCAGTGTGTCTTAGAAAAACTACTAGTGGGATTTAAGTCACAACCCACCACTTGCCCACAAAAGTACGTTCTAATAATACCAAGCACATTCCAAACAGCTTCCTCTGCCACAAACTTGCCAACTGTACTTCCCCTGTTCAGCAACCAGGCTGAAAAAAATCAATGCCAGGGGAACCTTACTCCCTGCCCCCCTTTTTCTTTCTTACAGTAAATTGCAAACATCTATCTTGCTGGGCATTTATCCACAGTTGGAGTAGTTCCTAAATAAATTTAGGAAGTGAACATGGCCTTTAATAGATAATTTGGTGCCCAACTGGAATGCAGGAGAAGCAAAAAAAAAAAAAAAAAAAAAAGGAGGGGGAGAATGGGTGAATATGGATTCCAAGGAAAAAGTCAGAAAAACAGAGGAGCAAGAAATTCATTTGGGAAAAGGACGGAAGTTGAAAGGCAATACAAAAAGCTCAAAAACATGACTCTTAGCAGTGGATCACTTAAAAAGAGAAAAAGCACAGAAAGGAGAGAAAATACTCCATCTAAAGACAAACGACTAGAGAAAGGAAAAAGGGGAGAGGTAGCAAAAAAACAGTTTTATAGTCCAGAATCACTTAACTAAAAATGATCTTACTGTGACTTTATGACTGGGTGCCGGGTTAAAAAGAAAACGACAGAGGGTGGCAGTGGAGAAATAAAGAGGAGGAGTGCAAGAAAGTAGAGACCCTCGGAAGCTCAAGGAGAGGCATCAGGTTAGGCTGGATCAAGGGAAAAGCTGGTGATCAGCGGCACATCTGGAAGTGCTGAGGGGAGCAACCACCACGCGGACTGACTGGTCGGTGGGCGATGGAAGATTCCACGTGGGCTCGGGGGGCGAACCCACCCCCCCGGGGGAGCCCTAGAAGCGGGACTGACAAACAGCTGGGCTCCGGAAGCAAGAAAAGTGGAGGATTCTCGGGACCCGGCGAGACCCGACAGGGACCCCCAGAGGAGCAAAAGGGTCCTGGGTCAAGGGCGGGACGCCTTGAACTCACCGATGCCGAGCCCCACGACCAGGCGGCCGACGAGCAGCGTCTCCTTGTTGTTTGCCGCGGCCAGCACCGCGGAGCCTGCAGTGAAGAGGGAACTGGCCAGGAGGATGGCGGCGCGGCGGCCAAAGACGCCGTTGAGGGCCCCGCCGGCCAGCGCCGAGACGGCGGCCGCTCCCACCGTGCTGGACACCAGCAGCTCCTGCCACAGCGCGTCCAGGCTGAGCTGCCGCTTGAGCAGCAGCATGGCCCCCGACACCACCCCGGTGTCATAGCCGAACAGGAAGCCGCCCAGCGCGGAGAAGACGGCCACCACGTACACGAAGGCGGGGGTCTCGTCCTGCTGGAACTGCCGCCGCGCCGCGCGCTCCAGGTCCCCGACGCCGCCACCGCCGCCCGCGCCCGCGCTCTGCAGGCTGGCGCTCGACTCGGCGGCCGCCAAGAGGCTGCGCTCCCCGGCCGCGCTCGCCGCGTCCGGCTCCTGCTGCTTCCTGCGCCGCTCGCCCATGAGGCTGCTCAGGCTCCGCAGCGTGTACTCCACATTCTCGCTCGCCTTGCGGGACATAAGGTAGGGGCCCGGGGCTGCCCGGGGGGACGAGGCTCCGCGGGCCGGCGGTCTCGGCGGGCTGGACAGCCCGAGCCGGCGGGAGCAGCCGCCGCCGCCTTCCTCCTCCCGGTTCCCTCTCCGGCTGCCAGGGCAGCCGCCGCCCCCGCCGCTCCGGGGAGAAAGTTGTTGCCCGCCGCGCTCCGGCGCTGTGGAGTTGAAGCGTAGCGGGTCTCACTCCAGACTCACGCCCAGCGCCTGCCGAGCTGGCGCTGCGGAGCGGGCGGGAGGCGGGGCCGCGGGTCACGTGCAGCCCCGGGCTGGCGGGGCGGGGTCGCAGAGACGCCCCGCCCCCTCCATGGGCGGGTCCAGGCTCAGCGCGCCCTGGCCCCTTACACCCCACGCTGCCGGTGGGGTGCGACCTCTGACCTAGGCCCTTTCATTTAGGGCTCTGGCACTTTTACAGAATTAACACTGGCTTCCGGGCTGCATCTGGGGAGCAGGCCAACGTGGGGATGCCAGATATCTGGCTTCGAGACTGGGAAAGCCACCTACAATATTTGTACGGTTTGGGAGAGTAAGAAGAGAGCCCCTAAACCAGCCAGACTTGCCTTCTCACACCCTGGGGATTGCCAGAGCAGGAAAGAGCCTGGGAAAAATATCCTGGTATGGCGCACACAGCAAGTACCCTTCCTTTTATAGTATTGTGACATTACCTAGTGTGGTCTGTTTCCCTGGCATTAAATGAGTTTGTTCTGGAGCCATTCGGGACCGTGTAGTCCCATTTCTATAACGAGTTGTCTCTCCCACTGTCAGTCCCTCCTCAATTTGTGCTTATTTTACAGGCGTGGTCCGTCTTGATTCTTTGAAGAGAAAGATTACACATCTCCCCAGGTGAATCCCAAACCTCCTTTCATGGATCTCTGATGCGTAAAAGAAAATTCACATATTTACATTCCACTCTTGTATAACCAAGTAATTCCCACTGATAGAAAATCCAAGAATCTGATGCGTGATTCGGTAGGCAATCTCCTCATCCCTCCCTCAACATGCGAACCACGAGGAGGGATATCTTCTCCCCCCAGATATCCCAACTGTTACCCTCCCCATAGAAGCGCTATTTTAACTGCTTCATTTGCTTGAAACAAAGGATGACATTAATTGCAACCATTTTTTTAAATTGCCAGTGTCGGTTTGTTTGGATTTTTTCCCCTTTGATTTAAATATTTTGTAAATTATTTCATACAGTTCCATTTCAGTAGAGAAAGATGACTTTGTCCCTCTGATCTGCTTTCGTTCTTCGGTCTGAGGACACCAGGTAAAGCATCGCAGGATTCTATTCCTACAGTTCCAGTGCTTCCCTTTTTTTGAGCAAAAGATTTCTTAGCGTGGGGCCTATTTTTCATGCAGTCTAGAACTTTTTCCTTTTAGAGAAAAATATTTTGTCCTCTTTGCTTCAATAAAGTTACATTAAAATTTGTCAAGATTGCTTTCATTTGGATTATCAGTCATGATTATCTCCATAATGCTGCATTTTGCTTTTCAGCAACAAGGAAAAATGAATTAATGAGCTCAGAGGGTTTAACTGTTTAAATTGTTGTGTGGCTTTAAAGCAAGGCTCTACCATCAATCCCAGGGATCAGTTAAACAGAGAGAGCCTTTAGCTCTGGCGCAATGAACTCTTTAATCTTCAGACCTTAGAAAAGCTTCAGGTGAGAGCGCGCCTTTTTCCGTGACGACTATAGTACTGCGCCCCCTGGTGGTAAGCCTATTCACATGGCTTCTGAAGAGAACAGCTTCCAAGATGAGAAGGAGCTGGTACTGTGACAGTTTCCTCTTGCTGAAATGAAACGAGCTGACTTTTTAACCCAGCTGGTGTAGTGAACATGGTGGCGCCTGAGCATCCCTTGGAAATTCAGCTTCTGGGTCACAGAACACTAAACTGCTCAAAATGGTTCTGTTTCGTATTAGGGCATTTGTATACCTGTGGTCAGGTTACATCTGAGAAGACGTGTGAAATGAAAAAAAATGCATGAGAGAGTTAAACAGTTTTTCTCAGCCCTTGGAGGGAGCCAAGTTCAACTTGGCAACAGATTGTGATTCTAAAATGGATCTCCCTTGAAGCCTGCCCAGCTGCAGATTACGTTGAAATGGAAAGCCCGCGGGCTGAGAATCAAGAGACATAAGGGCCATCACCACCATTGTTTTACTGGAGAACTTTCAACAAACCACTGGATGAGTTTGTGCCTCGTTTTGTCTCATTTGCAGAGCAGATAATGGTGCAGCAGCTACTCACTGATTACAGTTAAGTGTGAAAAAGTATTTTTGAAATGTAATTGCTATTGCAGGGTCAATTATAATTATAAGCGTCATTATTGGTTTTCAAGGTAAGTTTTAAAGCCTCAGTTTGAAGGACGTTTGTTTTACAACCTTTAGAAATTCTAAGAACCCACTATAAAAGAGGGAAAGGAAAGAGAGAGGTTTTGGCTATACTGCTACACATCCTGAATGTCAGGCAAAGACATTGGTAAATAATCTAATCGAAATTTTTATTGTTGGGAGTGGATGGTGGAGTTGGTATCAGAGTGTTTTCTTTATATTTATTAGATGTTTATTTTTAATTACATAAAAATAAAAAACTCCTTGTTGTAAAGCAGTCTCACAATAAAGACAACACAGGTCCCTCCCCATTATCTTTCCCACCATTACAGACAGTAGGAGAGACAACTCGTTATAGAAATCTCTTCCTCAGAGATAACCACTTCCACCACTTTGAAATGTATTTTTCCAGAACTTTCTCTATGTACGTGTATGTAGGATGGTACTTCAAAAACCTCATGGAAAATGGAATTAAAAGATATTACAAAATCTCTCCGTGAATTTTTTGAAGACCCCTCATACACAGTAAAATGCAGAGGTTGTTTCATTTGATTTTGTATCAATTAGATTGCTAGAGATAGGTGAATCATTGTGCAGTACATTCATATATTGAAACAACATACTGGACCCCACAATTATGTACAAGTAAATGTTAAAATATTTTGAATAAACAAAAAAAGAAAACCTAAATCAAGCTTATTTAAACAAAAATAGTAGGGGAGAAGGAGGATTTATTGGCTCTTGTCACTGAGAAGTCTATAATAAGTTGGCTTCACATGGACATAGTTCTCAAACACCAGGATGTCACCAAGACATCCATCTATCCACTCTGCTTCTTGCTACTTAGGCTCCACTCTCAAATTTCATGTGGTGCCCAAATGGCTACAGCAGCCTCCAAGCTCTATATTCTTTTCCACTTATGTCTAAGGAGATGGAATAAGGGCCTCTTTCTCTGAAGCCCTAGAAAATTTCTTATTGTATATAATTGGATCTGCCCATTGTTTGCCCATTCCTGATCTGATTACTGCAGCTGGGAGATCGCAATTTGATGATCAGGTTAGGGCCAATCATTGGCCACCTCTTGAGCTGTGAGTGAAGGTAAATCATATGGGCTGAGATTGTAGGGGATTCCCAAAAGAAATCTGGTGGACTGTTTTGCCAGATGACACACAAATGCTGGCGATAAAACCATCAGATTTGAGTTACCATAAGTAACTAGTAAAGTAACATGGTATAAAAGCTAAGTAAGCATTTCAAGAAGGGACTAGCTAAGAGAATCAAATATATTGTATAGAGATCAAAGAGAATGAAAATTCATAGGAAATTATTGATTTTTTTAATACAGAAAGTCAATGGATGGTATTGATGAGAATCAGGGTAATGTTTTGATGGTATTATCATTAGGAAACCTAGTAATACCTTTTAGTTGTTCCTCCTTTCTGAATTATAATAGGCAATAGCAGCATCAGAATAAACATATATTACTATTAATAGGAACAAAGGTAAAGCGTGGGTCCCATGGCTTAGTTATGAGGCAGAAGAGGTAGTTGGTGCTTAGTACTTGCCCCCAAATCTTGCCTTTCTTTGATTTGCTCTAAAGAGGTGGAGGAAAAAGATGGAAGGAGGGAGGCAAGAATGCAGGGAAATAAGAAAAGATGGTCAGCATACCCCAGTGGACAATGCCCTGTCTTGATCTGCTGCACAGGAAGACACGGAGCAGGAAGCACAAGAAGGATAAGGTATGGATCCCATTTTAATACACATAGACCCCACCCACTAATAACCATGACCCAACCAGAAATAGAACCTATAATACATCATAATTTCATCTTCTCCCCCTTTGGGTAGGGAGGGTTGCGATGCCTCTTCCCGCCCAGAGACCTTTAAGAAAGCAATTTCTATGAAGAAGAAATTATTGGAAATAGGAAATGTAGGGTGAATTTTCTAGAAGTCTTTTGGTAAATGTGATAAAGGTGGGACCAGCTTAAAGAGTTATTAGGATAAAGAGAAAGGGCGAGGGGGGAGGTAGGCATGACTTGAATTTACACTGAAATGAAAAGAAGAAATTGAGAATTCAAGAGCCTGAATGATTAAGGGGACAAAGTCCCAAAGAAGAAAGGAAGGATAAGAGCAAGATCACAGGGGCAGGGCTAACCTACTGTTGTGGATTGAATGCTCCCAAAACTCATTGAAGCCTAAACTGTCCCCCAAAGTTTCAGGTGTTGGAAACTTGGTCTCCACGGTGACAGTATTAAGAGGGTGGGAAATCCTATTATAGTAATTGAAAGGTGGGACCTTGAAGAGGTGACTAGATTGTAGGACCATGCTGTAATGAACAGATTAATAATGGTGGTCAGGGGAATGGTTCTGAGAGCTTTGAAAGAAGAGTACATGAGAGTCTCTTTCTCTCTACTCTGTCATTTTCTACCATGTGAGGCCCCTGCATTGCTGAAAAGCCACCACCAAAGAAGGCCCACACCATAAGTGTTCCCTGGACTTTGGACTTCCCAGCCTCCCAAACTGTAAGCAATAAATTTCATTTTCTTACAAATTATCCAGGTCTAAGTATTTTGTTATAAGAAACAGAATAAAGAAAATTGGTACTGAGGAGTGGCGTGTTGCTTATAACAAGTACTTGAAAATGCAGAAGTGGCTTTGGAACTGTGTGTTGAGGAAAACCTGGAAGAATGTGAAGGAGCAGGCTAGAGAAAGCCTAACTGCTGGTGGGAGTTTGGAAGACAAGAAAACCAGGGAATGTTTGGAACTTCTTAGAGATTGGTTAAGTGGTGGTGAGCAGAATGCTGATAGAAATATCAACAGTAAAGGCCGTTCTGAGAAGATCTCAGATGTAAACGAAAAGGAGCTTTTTGGAAACCATGGAAAAGATCACCCTTGCTATGAATTGGCAAGTAACTTGGCTGCATAACTTGGCTGCATATGTGTCCATGCCCTAAGACTTTGTGGAACTTGGAAGTTAAGAGCTGTGAACCAGATTATTCAGCGGAAGAAATTTCTAAGCAGCAAAACATTCAGGAAGCTCCATGGCTACTTGTAACAGCCTACTCTGAGTTATGGCGGCAAAGGAATGGTGTAAAGCTAGAATTTATAATTAAAAGGAAAGCTGAGTGTACAGATTTGGAAAATGTGCATCCTGGCCATGTGGCAAAGAAGCAGAGAGCATTTTCAGAAGAACAATTCAATGGTGTATGACTGTTGGCTAAGGAGATTAGTGCAGAAGAGAAGGATTATCAAGAGAAGAAAGAAAAGATCTTGAAGGCATTTCAGAGATCTTGGAGGCTGCATCTTCCATTATAGGCCCAGAAGCCTAGGGAGACAGAATGGTCTCGGGGAACAGGCCTGAGGTCCCCTCCTTGGTCTCACTGCTCAGGGCCACCTCAGGATGCTGCTCCCCATACAAGCACCTCAGTTGCTTTGGCTGCTTCAGCTGTGGCTAAATTGGCCCCAGGTTTAGCTGGACCCACAGCTTTAGAAGTACAAGCTGGAAGCCTTGGCAGCATCTGTGTGCTGTTAGGGCTGCAGGCTCACAGAATGCCAGAGTTGTGGAGGCTTGGGAGCCTCCACCCCAATTTCAAATGATGTATAGAAAAATCTGGGGGCCCCAGAAGAGATCTGTTTCAAGGACAGATTCACCACATGAAGTCTTCACTAGAGCAATGCTGAGTGGAAATGTGGGGTCAGAGTTGCAGCAGAGAAACCCCATCAGTAGCATGCCTAGGGGAGTCTCCATGGAGATATCAGAATTGTGGAGCTACCAGCTTGCAATGTCTGCCTGAGAGAGCTAAAGCATTGCCTGACCCCCCAAAAAGCCATAGAAGCAGAGCCAGCTGAGGACTTAGCAGTCTAAACCCCACACCAGCATGCAGAGAAAGTTGAACATGGGGTCAAGGTACATGATTCACTAGCTTTAACATTTGATGCCTGCTCTGTGGGGTTTCAGATTTGTTTAATACCTGTTACACCTCTCTTTTGGCCTATTTTTCCCTTTTCGAATGAGAATATGTACCCTGTGTTTATCTCACCATTGTATCCTAGCAGTAGATAACTTATTTTGATTTCACAAATGGGACCTAGAGACTTTGGACCTTTGAACTGAAACAAGTTAAGATTTAGGAGATGAAATGAATGGATTTACATGTGCCCCTCAAAGTTCCAAATATTGGAAACTTGGCCCCCAACTGTGACAGTGTTAAGAGGATGGGAAATCCTATTATGATACTTGAAAGGTGGAGCCTTGAAAAGGTGATTAGGTTGTAAGACCATGCCGTAGTGAATGGATTAATAACGGTGGTCATGGGCCTGGTTCTGAGGGCTTTAAAAGGAGAGCACATGAGAGTCTCTCTCTCTCTGCTCCGCCATTCTGACCATGTGATATCCTGCATTGCTGCGGAGACACCTCACCAGATGTGTTCCTTGGACTGTGGACTTCCCAGATTCTGAAACTGTAAGCAATAAATTTCATTTTCTTACAAATAACCCTGTTCTAGGTATTTTGTTATAAGAAACAGAAATGGACTCATACGCCTAGCCATAGGGAGGAAGAAGGGTTCTTCTTCCTCTGAGGAAAAAAGCTAGCAAGAAAGAAGATGGTATTAATAACAAGAATGGGGAAAGTGTTCTGTTAAATAGATAACAGTGTGTGTTTGGGGTGGTGGGGATGGAGTGAGCCTAGATATAGGCAGAAAGACTCAAGTTCATATCTTCACGCTGCTACTTTCTTAACTGTGTAAACTTGAGCAACTTGTTCTCTATAAGCTTCGGTTTTCTCTTCTGTAAAGAGGGATAATCATATTTATCAGTATTTAGATGATTTCAGTTATAACAGAAAATTTGTACTCAAACTGTCATAAACACTACAAAAATGTATTATTGGATACATCTGAATGTGCAGATGTTGGGCAGCATCAGGAATGGTATGAGCAGTTCTTTGGAAAATGGTATCAAGGACCCAGTTTCTATCCTTTTCTCCACTTCGCTATTCTTAGTATGTAGTTTTGCCCTCCACTGGCTTCCCTGAAAGTGGGAAAAAGACTCCATCATTTCCACGTACCATATGCTTCCAATGTATACAGAACAGTATACTACCTAGTCCCTATCCTCAAATATAATATATTTCAGGTAGTAAAAGACCCACGTGACCATATATAAAAATATCCAATAATACAAGGGGTCTTCAAGAAGTTCATGGAAAGACTCACATCATTTTTAAATTCCATCTTTCCATGAACTTTTTGAAGTATCTGCATACAAAATATAGTGTACCACATCTTTGCTAGAGACAAAAACTCCAGTGGAGTTCAACTTTGTTTACAAAGTGTCAGAATATTCTTTATTGACCCAGATTAGTAGCTGAAAATGATAAGGGTAAAAAAAAAAAAATAACAGACAAAACAACTTGGCCAGCAATGTCAAGAAATCCTTTAATTAAGCAGGATCCAGTAATCTGAAATGAGAGCAGTGGGAAGTAGTCACTTCAAAGTAGAGTCACTAGTGAAACTAACCACTCACCTTCTTTTACTGAGAAGTGATTACTTTGGTGTGAGGATGGTTATTCAGCTAGTTCCATCCTTGGGCAAGTTGAAAATACTTTTTAAATGAATTGTATAATATTATGAGCTCCTCACTAATCACTCTGTTTTAAGCAATTTAATATGTTTCATTTTGCACTTTCAATCCAAAGCGTAAACTCAATTGTAACACTTAGTCTGTCTCAAGTTGTAAGCATGGTACTATTATAACCCAGCTATGCCAAATTGAGTGAATTTATCATGTTAAAACTAAGCAAAATATGGAGCTGAAACAATCAGCTTCTATTTTATAGTTGGCTAATAAAGTTAGTGAGAAATATTGACAAATTCCTTATTCTATTCTCTCTACTTTGGAGAACCAAAAACTTCTAATTTGATAATACAAATTGTGTAAGTCGTTGTCCACATAAGTTGAATGGCATTAACAAAGTTTTTCAGTATTTCAGCTAATCAAACTAAAGAGTAAATAATTTTATTTTGCTTGGGTTTGACAATCTACTTAGTTTCTATATTTATCTGGTCTATTAGTCATCACTCTGTTTTGTCATCAATTTGGGGAGCCCTAGGTTACGAGTGACAGAGCCCAATCTCTGTGCATGTTACCTCCAAATTAATAGATACCTGTTGGGAAAATAGAATAATTTAATCAGGCCCCCTCACCTTAGGTCCAGTTGGGGGTGGTGTGGTGCATTCTTTGTAAATAAGTTGTGTGTGGGTGGAGTTGGTCTGCATGTGCAGTGCCACAGCTTGGCTGGCATCTGCCTTGGGTGTCTGATCCATGCAGCCATGCTCTCGAACCTATGGCTCGAAGGACCTTTGTGCCAGTTACTATCTCATGGACCTGCGTGTGGGGGGTCTGGTGACCCAGGCTGGCATGTGACGTGTTTGTGACCCAGTCTGTGAATGGGCTTGAGGGGTCTGTGAGCTCCAGACCCAGCCCTGGCTTGACAATTGGCCCAGTTGGTGCAGGATTACAGGCAGATAAAAGAGCTCGACAACATCTTACCCATCTACTTACCAGATGTGATCACTCTACTTATCACTCTATGGTTTTGCACATTATTCTAAAGAAAAATTGTCAAATAAAAGAAAAATAGCACAAGTCCTCATGCATAGAATAGGAATAAATACTTTGAAAATCTTTGAAAAGAAAACCTTGACAATTTTGAAGCTAAAAGCTAAGTCAATATAGTAATCAATCGGTAGTCTATCACTTTGGAGAATTACTCCAAACTCTATAGAGAACTATTGATAGAGTATGGATGTATTGTTCCCACCAAAACTCATATGGAAATCTAATCCCCAATGTGGTAGTGCTGGAAGCTGTTTGAGTCATGGGGGTGGATCCCTCATGAATGGATTAATGCTCTCCTGGGGGGAGGAGGGGTAGTGAGTGAGTTCTCGCTCTTGTTCCTGCGAGAGCTGGTTGTTTAAAAAGACCCTAGCACCTTCTCTCTCTCTCTCTTGCTTCCTCTCACCATGTGATCTGCTTGTTTCCACTGGCTGCCTGCCACTTTCCACCATGAGTAGAAGCAGCCTGAGGCCCGTGCCCAGATGCAGCTGTCCCAGAATCGTAAGCCAAATAAACCTCTGTTCTTTGTAAGTTACCCAGTCTCAGGTAGTTCTGTTATAGCAACACAAAACGGATTAATACAACTGGAAAGAGATAAGCTATTTTAGTAGCTCTTCCTAATACTGAAAGGAAAGAAAGAAAAGAAAAAGGGAGCTTTCTAGTACGAAAAAGCGTACTTCAGAATGCAATGCAAAAAAGAAATGTGTTTCTGAGCTGAAGAGCTAAGATAATTTTATTATTTTCTCTGAATCATTGATTTATTCTAAGAGATGTTTGGATGCATATAGAAAATTCAGTAAGTATGTTTTTGCCACTGGCTAATGATGAGAGATATTCATCTGGGAGTGATTTGGTAAGAAAATAAAAACATAACAGTGCACTGACAAGAAGAGCAATGTCAATTTCTTTTGTATGATCTTTGTTTTGTAAAATTGCCATGAAATTTCCATGAAGGAGTCCTAGGATAAGCACAGCTATTTCTGATAGGCCTACAGGCTAAGCATAGGCTCAGCTTTCAGTTATTCTTCTGATGGATGAGAAACTCACAGTGTGAGTGATAGAGGGAAAAACAGGCAACTAATATATACTCATAATTTTAAAGCCCTTGTTTATATTAAAAAATAATGCTTTAAGTTTTGGTTATAGTTTAGGCATGTAGCAAAATTACTTTGTGTCTTTTATTTTAAAAACCTTATTTTCTATTTAAATTTTTCTTAAGTTATGCTCTAATACAACTTGTATTTTTTTTTTGATCTCCCAACTAGTAGTAGATATTTATAGACATTTATTATACTTTGTGATCACTTCCCGCATTTGGATACTCTTTCTCTGTTTGGGTCATTGCCTGAATTAAGAGTTTCACCTTGCCAAAATAGATGCCATGAGCTCTCTTTCCCAACGTCCCCCGGAGTTAGGGGCAGTCATGTGACCCTGGTTCAGCCAATCAAACAGGTCTACATAAGACTTTGATTGGAAGAGAATAACATGAAGAGGGAGACTCTCCATAAAGTACATCCTCACGAGGGTGGCAGAGACTGGCAGAGTGACATACAGCTTGAGCAGGTGGCAGCTGTGGTCCTAGTGGGGATCTGTCATGTCCAAACTTGGCAGCAGGAACTGTGGTGCCTTTACCCAGAAGCAGCAGCAGCAACAACAGCAAAAGGGTCTCTACTGCAACATTATGTATATATTCATTTATTATATTTATAATGTATAACAGCCACAGTACAAATGCCAGGAGGGGAGAAATGGAACTATACACTTGCAACGTTCTCACACTATATGTGAAGTGGTGTAAGAGCACATAAATGAAAGATGTATGCTATAAAATGTCAAACAACCACCAAAATAATGCAGAAGAGATTATAATAATTAAGCCAACAAAGGAGATAAAATGCAATTTAAAAACAACTTAATCCAAAAGAATGCAGAAAAAGAGGAAAAAGGGAATGAACAGGTGGGTAATATGAAAGAAAAATAGCAAGATGGTAGATTTAAGCCCAACCATATCAATAATCACGTTGAAGGTAAGTAGTCTGAGCACACCAATTAAAAAATAAAGATTATAAGATTGTAAGATTGGATATAAAATTGGATATAAGAAACTCATCTATATCCTGCCTACAAGAAACCAAGTTTAAATATAATTGATATATTAAAAATTATATATGATGTATTTATTTATTGTGTATTGAATATAAAAGGATGGACAAAGATACACCATGCTAACACTATTCAAAAGAAAGCTAGAGTGGCTATATTAATATAGACAAATAAGATTTCAAGGCAAACAATATTACCAGGATCATTTCATAATAATAAAGGGGTCATTCCAACAAGACATAATCCTAAAAGTTAAAGCATCTAAAAATAGACTTTGAAAACACATGATGGTTATGTAAGAAAAATAGACAAAACCACAATTACATTCAGAGATTTCAATACTCCTCTCTCAATAATGGCTAGAACTTGTACACAGAAAGTAGTACATAATAAGAATTTAAAAGATCTGGATAACATTATCAACCAAATTAACCTAACTGACCCTTCTCCCAACAACAGCAGAACACACATTCCTTTCAAGTGCATACAGAACATTTACCCAGGTTAGACCATATCTTGTGCTACAAAACTAGTCTTAATAAATTTACAGTGATTCGAGACATTCAAAGTATATTCTCTGACTACAATGAATATAGCACACGTTGAAATTAACCATGAGTCAAAGAAGGAATTAAAAGGGAGATTAGACAGTATTTTTAACTGAATGAAAATAAAAACACAACAGATCAAAATCTGTGTGATGCTGTTAAAGCAGCTCTAAGGGGGAAATTTATAGCACTAAGTGCCTCTAATAGAAACAAAAAAAGATCTCAAATCAATTACCTCCGTTTCAACCCTAAGAAACAAGAAAAGGAAGAACAAATGAAACTTCAGGTAGAAGAAAAATCAAAGTGGGAATCAATGAAATGGAAAACAGAGAAAAAACAGAAAAATCAACGAAACTTAAGCCTGGTTCTTTAAAAAGATCAATAAAACTGATAATCCTTTCACAAGACTGATCAGGAAAAAAGATAGAAGACACAAATTACCAGTGTCAGGAATGACAGTGATTACATCACTATAGATCCCACAAATATTAAAAGGAGAATAATATAAACATTTCATGCCAAAAAATTTGATGAAATGAGCATACTCTTTGAAACAGACAAACTACCAAAGCTCACTCAAAAAGAAATAGATGACCTAAATAGCCTTGTATCTATTAAGATACTAGCTGTAGTTTAAAACTTTTCCATGAAGAAAATTCTAGGCCCAGTTGGCTTCACTGGTGAAGTCAACCAAACATTTAAGGAAAAAATAATATGACTCTATACCAACTCTTTTAGAAAACTGAAGCGAAAGGAATATTTCCCAACACATTCTATGAAGTCAGCATTAACCTGATTCCAAACAAAGATGTTATAGGTACAAAAATTATGAGCAAAATTTTAGCAAATCAAACCCAACAGTATATCAAGAGGATAATACATCATTTTCTCTTCCTTTTCTTGTTTCTTAAGTTTGAAGCTGAAATCATTACAATGAAAGGCAATTAAGTGAAGAAAGGACAGTCTTTTTAATAAACAATGGGGGAGCATTTGGATATCCACATGCAAAAACACCCCACCTTAAATCCATCCTTCACATCATATACAAAAATTAATTAAAAATGGATGATAGACCTGAATGTAAGAACTTCGATTAAAAATCTTTTAGGAGAAAATCTCTGCTACCCTGGGTTAGACAAAGATTTTTTAAGTATAACACCAAAAACATAATCCTTAAGAGAACAGACTGATAAATTGGGTTTCATCAAAATTAAAAATTTCTGCACTTCAAAAGACACTTTATATTTTAATTAATCTTGTTATTTTGAGATAATCATTGATTTATATGCAGTAATAAGAAATAACTCAGAGAGATCCCATGTACCCACTATCCAGTTTGCCTCAATTACACCATCTTGCAAAACTACAATATCACAACCAGGATTTTCACACTGGTATAGTCAAGATACAGAATATTTTTATTACCACAAGGATCCCTCATGTTGTCCTTTTAAGCCATACTGACTTTTCTCCTATCCTCACCTTCTCCTTAACCTTGAATATCACTAATTCACTCTTCATTTCTATAATTTTGTCATTTCCATAATGTTATTTAAATGGAATCATACAGAATTTAAACTCTTAGAATTGATTTTTTTTCACTCAGCATAATTCTCTGGAGACTCAGCCAGGTCATTGCATGTATTAGTATTTCATTCCTTTTTATTGCTGTGTAGTATTCCATGGTATGGATATATAGAAGGTTGTTTTACCGTTCACCCATTGAAGAACATCTGGGCTGTTTCCAGTTTGGGGCTATTACTAATAAAGCTTCTATAAATATTTGTGTACAAGTTTTTGCATGAACATTCATTTCTCTGAGATAAATGCCAAGAATGTAGTTGCTGGGTTATATGATAGTTACATAATTAGTTTTTCAAAAAATTGCCAAAATGTCTTCCAGAGTTGTTGTACCATTTTACATTAATTCAATTCTTCAGATCCAGATTTTCCAAATTCTCGTCAGCATTTGATGTTGTCACTTTGTTTTCTTTTAGCCATTCTATATGTGCCCAGTGATATTTCATTGTGGTTTCAATTTGCATTTTCTCAAAGGCTAATGATGGTTGACATCTTTTCATGTTCTTATTTGCCATCTGTGTATTCTCTTTGGTGAAATTCTCTTCATGTCGTTTGCCATTTCTACTTGTATTGTTTGGATTTTTACCCTCAACCTTTGAGAATTCTTTATATATTCTAGATACCAATCTTTTGTTGGATATGTGGTTAGCAAATATTTTTTCCCAGTCTATAACTTGTCTTTTTATCCTGTTATCAAGGAGTTTCATAGAACAGTAGTTTTTAATTTTGATGAAGTCTAACTTATTTTTTTCTTGTATGAATTATGTGTTTGCTTTTAAGTCTAAGAACGCTTTGCCTAATCCTAGGTCTCAAAGATTTTCTCTTGTGTTTTTTCTAAAAGTATTATAGTCTTATGCATTACATTTAATCCCTTGATCCATTTTTAACTTAATTTTTGTATAAGGTATGTAAGAATTAGATCAATATTAATTTTTTTGCCTATGAATATCCACTTGCTCTACTACCATTTTTGTTGAAAAGCCTATTTTTTTCCATTAAATTGCTTTCTACTTTTTTTTTTTGGCATCTGGCCAGTATGAATATCTGAAACTGTGATTCTGGTATTACCAGCACCACACTCTTCCAAGTGAGCTAACCAGCCAGACTTTATTTTCAATGTTTTTAAAAAAATTTTGTTTTGTTTATTTATTTATTCTTAAGATTTTCTTTTCCTTTATTTTTTTGGCAGCTGGCCAGTACGGAGATCCATCCCCTTGACCTTGGTGTTATAAGACCACACTCTAACCAACCTAGCTAACCAGCCATGCTTTGGCACTTGTGCCAAAAATTAATTGGGCCTACTTTGGGGTCTATTTCTGGGTTCTTTATTTTGTTCCGTTAGCTTATGTGCCTATCCCTCCCCTAATACCACATAATCTTACTTGCTGTAACTATCTAATAAATCTTGAAATCAAATAAGCTGATCTTCTCCATTTAGTCTTCTTTTTCAAAACTGTTTTAGCTATTCTAGTTCCTTTACATTTGCATATACACTTTAGAACTATCTTGCATATATCTACAAAAAATCTTGCTGGGATTTATGACAGGATTGTGTTAAATCTGAATATCAATTTAGGGATAATTGACATCTTTACTATGTTGAATTTGTTGAGTCTTCAAATTCATGAACATGTTTTGTCTTTCTTTTTATTCAGATTCTCTTTTGTTTCTTTCATCAGCATTTTGTAGTTGGGAGCCTACAATTCCTGGACATGTTTTGTTGGATTTATATCTAGTGCTTCATCTTTTTTGAGAGATTGTAAATGTCATGCCTTTTTAATTTTGGCATCCAGATTTTCATTGCTGGTATACAGAAATATAATTGTTTTGTACATTTGTCTTGTATAATGAGACCTTATTTGTCCTAGATATTCTTTTGTCAAAACTCTTTTAAGAGTTCCTTATATATTCTGGATATTAATCCTTTGTCAGATGTATATTTTGCAAATATTTTCTCCCACTCTGTTGGTTGTCTTTTAACTCTTTTAATTGTTTCTTTTGCTGTGCAGAAGCTTTTTAGTTTGATATAATCCCATTTGTTTATTTTTCCTTTGGTTGCCCATGCTTTTGGGGTCGTATTCATGAAGTCTGTGCCCAGTCCTATTTCCTGAAGTGTTTCCCCTATGTTTTCTTTAAGAAGTTTTATTGTCTCAGGGTGTATATTTAAATCCTTAATCCATTTTGAGTTGATTTTAGTATACGGTGAGAGGTATGGATCTAGTTTCATTCTCCTGCATATCGATATCCAGTTATCCCAGCACCACTTGCTGAAGAGGCAGTCCCTTCCCCAGTGAATAGGCTTGGTGCCTTTGTCAAAGATCAGATGGCAGTAAGTGTGTGGGTTGATTTCTGGATTCTCTATTCTATTCCATTGGTCAGTGTGTCTGTTTTTATGCCAGTACCATACTGTTTTGGTTATTATAGCTTTGTAGTATAGCTTAAAGTCAGGTAGTGTTATGCCTCCAGCTTTATTTTTTTTGCTGAGCATTGCTTTGGCTATTCGTGGTCTTTTATTGTTCCATATAAATGTCTGAATAGTTTTTTCCATTTCTGAGAAAAATGTCTTTGGAATTTTGATGGGGATTGCATTGAATTTGTATATCACTTTGGGTAGTATGGACATTTTCACTATGTTGATTCTTCCAGTCGAAGAGCATGGGATATCTTTCCATCTTCTTGTATCCTCTCTAATTTCTCTCAGCAGTGGTTTGTAGTTCTCCTTATAGAGATTTTTCACCTCCTTGGTTAACTCAATTCCTAAGTATTTTATTTTTTTGGTGGCTATTGTAAATGGGCAGGCTTTCTTGATTTCTCCTTCTGCATGTTCACTATTGGAGAAAAGAAATGCTACTGATTTTTGTGTGTTGATTTTGTATCCTGCTACTGTGCTGAAATCATTTATCAATATAAGGAACTCAAACAACTTTACAAGAAGAAAACAAGCAACCCAATTAAAAAATGGGCAAAAGAGCTAAGTAGGCATTTCTCTAAGGAAGATATCCAAATGGCCAACAGACATATGAAAAAATGCTCAACATCACTCAGCATCCGGGAAATGCAAATCAAAACCACATTGAGATACCATCTAACCCCAGTTAGGATGGCTAAAATCCAAAAGACTATGAACGATAAATGCTGGCGAGGCTGCGGAGAAAAAGGAACTCTCATACATTGTTGGTGGGACTGCAAAATGGTGCAGCCTCTATGGAAAATGGTATGGAGGTTCCTTAAACAATTGCAAATAGATCTACCATACGACCCAGCCATCCCACTGTTGGGAATATACCCAGAGGAATGGAAATCATCAAGTCGAAGGTATACCTGTTCCCCAATGTTCATCGCAGCACTCTTTACAATAGCCAAGAGTTGGAACCAGCCCAAATGCCCATCATCAGATGAGTGGATACGGAAAATGTGGTACATCTACACAATGGAATACTACTCAGCTATAAAAACGAATGAAATACTGCCATTTGCAACAACATGGATGGACCTTGAGAGAATTATATTAAGTGAAACAAGTCAGGCACAGAAAGAGAAATACCACATGTTCTCACTTATTGGAGGGAGCTAAAAATTAATATATAAATTCACACACACACATACACACATACACACACAAACCGGGGGGCGGGGAGGAAGAAGATATAACAACCACAATTATTTGAAGTTGATACAACAAACAAACAGAAAGGACATTGTTGGGGGGGAGGGGGGGGAGGGAGAAGGGAGGGAGGTTTTGGTGATGGGGAGCATTAATCAGCTACAATGTATATCGACAAAATAAAAATTAAAAAAAAAAAAAAAAAAAAACTCTTTTAAGAGAATGAAAAGGCATGTCACAGACTGGTAGAAAAGTTTTGCCAATCATATATGTGATAGAAGACTCATATCCAGAATGTATAAAGATCTCTTGACAATAATGAAGCAAACAACTCAATTAAAGGTGGGCAATATATTTGAAAAACTCTTCACCAAAGATTATTAATGTATAGCAAATACACATATGAGATGATGCCTAATATCATTAGGGAAATATAAATTAAAACCATGACAAGCTATCACTAAAAACGTAATCAAATGGCTAAAATTAAACTTGTAGACCATATCAAATATTGATGAGGATGTGGTGGGACTGGAACATTCATCTGCAAGTGGGAACATAAAATGATAAAACCATTTTTGAAAATAGTTTGGCTTTTTTTTTTGTAAATTAAAAATATACATATTATATGATCCAGCCATTTCACTTTCAGGTATTTGCTATAGAGATAAAAGCAAATGTCCATACAAGGTCTTGTTAATGTTCGCAGAAGCTTTACTTCTAGAAGACACAAAACAAAAACAAACCAAATATCCCTTAACAGATGAACAGACAAATAAGCTGTTGTATATCTATACACAGAAAACTGACCAGCAATACAAAGAAATGAACTCTTGATACATGATACAACATATATGAATCTCAAAGTAATTATGTTGAGAGAAACAAACCAAAAAAACAGTATATATTTTAAAATTTCATTTATATAAAGTTGCAATAAATGAAAAATTGTCTACAGCAAAAGAAAGCAGATATTGGTTGCCTGGAGATGGTGATGATGGGAGAGAGGAAAGAATAGAAAGAGTTTCTACAAAACTTGAGGAGACATTCGGTCTGGATGGTTATGCTTATTATCTTGATTATAATGATGGTTTCACAGGTACATATATGTGTCAAAACTGACCAAATAGCACACTTTAAATATGTGCAATTTATTTTAATGTATTTAATTTATTTAATTTATTGCACATATTTAAAGTGTACAATTTGGTCAGTATGTCAATTATACCTTAATAAAGCTGTTTTAAAAAGCTTAAATATTTACATGTCTTGTTAAAAAAAAGACCTGAGATATTTTTATATTTCATTTGCTAACTTTATTTTTGTTTTGTTTTGTTCTGTTTTTATGCATGCAAAATCTTTTGTCCCTGAGAGTGGGAAGGCTAGGTGAAAGATAGAGTTTGTGTGTCTGATATTATCATGAAGCTACCATGTCAGTCATTTTCTGCCCTCTTTTGTATTCCACATACATGAGAAAATTTAATGCACTAATTTTTTTAAACCATTAGTCTTTGGACTTTTTGTTACATGCAGTTTAATTCAAATCCTGACTAATTCAGAAGCTGTAACTAAATTTCAAACTAAGGCATTAAATATTTAAAATAGAATTGTTTATGATAACAGTATCAGGAGTTGTGTCAAGGAAATAGAAAGTATACATTTTAATTCTAAGACTCCTTTCAGATCAAAGGTAGCCAGAACACACATGTACATATGTTAAGTGCTTACAAAGTACAAAACCGAATCACGTGATATAAGCAGCCAGGTCAGAATTATGAGACTTCTGTGAATAGGCAGAAGAATCAGATACCTGAAAGTTAACACAGTGATTTACATGGGCTATAGGAGTACAAGTAATGCTAAACCTGTCCCATCAGTTCCTAACAAGAATCCAGCCAGTGTCAGAGCCAAAAGCTCTGAGTGTGAAACCTCAGGCATTGGCAAAGTTATGCTGAAATTTGCTTGGAATGACATAATTATTTCCTTGTCAGACAAGCATCTTTCAACTATTAGAATATCTAGAATTAAATACAGAAATGTTAGAGAATCAGAATCATCATATTAATATTTCTATGGTATGTAATCTGAGTATATTTGGAATATCCTTGCAATGAAAATAAATTGGCTTTTTAGAGCAACATGTCAAGCATTTAATTCTAATTTAAAATGAGTAATTTAGTGGTTGATTTGCATTTTTTATTTTAAATCAAGCCTTTATTAACTTTATGTATTGAAACATTTAGGAGAACTTAAGAATCAAATTATTTAAAAGCTTAAATTATTATCTTTATACGAACTAATTTTATACTTGAGAAGATTTTAAGTTATACAACTGAAGTACTTAAAAAAGAAATTGAATATTTTATATAGTTTAAAAATATGTTAAAATATTAAATAAAATCAATTAAACATTATTCAGAAACTGCTAACATTTAAAGTAGAATAGTTTTGTATGTTGAACTTAAAACTTTAAAGAAGAGCGTTAATAAATTTAATTTCAAATTTTAATATCAAAGAAAATAACTTTTGCAGTGAAAAGCTGTTCTTAAGGGTATAAATACGTCACATTTAATAAGACCTTCCTGTTTTCATATGAACTTTGTCTCACATTCCTAATGTCTCTTAAATTCTTTCATTTTTTAGCCTACAAATGATCCTGTCGCTGACTTTTTAAGAACATAATTCTCACAGTTACAGAAAACTATATTTGTGTATGTGTGTGTTTCATTTATTAGGCTCTGAGTTTCATGAAAGCAGAGATTGCTTCTTATTTTTCTTTGTCTTGTATGGACTTGATAGTGTGCTTGGCACAAAGTAGGTTCTCAATAGGTACTCAACATAAATTCAATAATAGCTGCTGAACTTGTTTTTCTTAAATAGGGCTCTTCTTCAGCCGTTGTACACAATTATCCCAGTATGAGGACCCTTGGCTCTTGTTGTGCACAATTCTCAGGAAGCTTTTGGCTGCTTGGCCTGTGACTTCGGTTCTGATTGTTGTCCAGATCCCTGGCAGCTAAATCATGGGCTTTTGGTCTAAGTGAAGCTAGAATTTCACATTATTTGCAAAAGGCAACTTTACTTGCAAAAGGCAACCTTGGAAGATATATTTGTCTATCTACTCCTATAGTTTACATCATACTGTTTACATGGTTTTGCTTCTTAATTCATTAATCAATTAACTTATTCAACCATTCTTTATTTTGTGCCAACTGTGTGTCAAGTACAATACTAGATCTTGGCTCACAGTGGTGAACAGGACAGACACAGTCCCTCCCCTCATAGACCTTTTTCTAGTTTTGAAATTAATTTCTAGTCTCAAAAAATAATTGCAAATTTTAATACATGTTCTGCAGAAAACATATAAGTATGACTGAGATAGAAAGTAATGGCAGACAATAGCCATGGGGTAGTATTGGGATATTTTAGACCTTTCTTCAATAGGGATCTTAAAGGTCCAAGACAGTATTTTAAGCTCAGACTAAAAGATGAAAAAGAGCTAGTCAAGCAGGGTAGAAGAAAGACCATTTTCAGCAGAGGAAACAGCATGATCAGGAAACCTGAGGCTGGGCAAAGAGTTTGTCATGTTCAAATAAGTGAAAAAAGATCACTGTGACCAGAACACTAGACATTGTGCAGGGTGGGTGGGAGGGCAGTAGGTGATGGGGAATGAGAGGATTTGGGAGGAATAGTAGGGGCAAGATCTATGAAGTCTTACAGAACAGTGTCCTCCACTGATAAACTTCTAATAAATTTTTCGTTGATTCTCTTTGATATTTTCCTCTCTTCCCTTTATCTTTTGAACTCTAGAATATGGCACTAAATTATTCATTTAGTCTTCAATATATTTGCATGGAATTCTGCTCCTACTAGCACTTTAATTGCTCTTGTATGAGTATAGCAATTATAATTACTCTTTTTTTTATATTTCAAAAATAAGTAATGTAATTTTTATTTTTACTGTTAATTCTGCTATCACCAGCTTCTCTGGGGCTTTTTTTTTTTTCTTTTTATAAAAGATGACTGGTAAGGGGATCTTAACCCTTGACTTGGTGTTGTCAGCACCATGCTCACCCAGTGAGCTAACCAGCCATCCCTATATGGGATCCGAACCCATGGCCTTGGTGTTATCAGCACCACACTCTCCCGAGTGAGCCACAGGCCGGCCTTCTCTGGGGCTTTTAATGCCTGCTTCTAAAATAATTCCTTTAATAGATGTTCCACTCTTACGTATTTTTACCTAGATATTCTTATATTTTCTCCTCTGTTCTGCAACTTCCTTAAGGCATATATTTTTTTGCTTGTCCGTGCAAACAGACCATTGTTTTCACCTGTGGAATATACATAAAGCAAATATATTTCACAGGGCCTAGTTCCTTGCAGTTTCAGGTTTAGCCTAACTTCTTAAAAGTACATATAAAATGTTAACCTTGCAAAAGACACGAAATTTTTCCCTAGGATAGTTTCTGTTGTAAGATAAAAAATTGTAGTGCAGCAAGGTTGCTGGCTAAAGGACAGACAGGTTACTGATTAATATGTAAAGATACAGGGAAATCGCTGTAAGGAGAGAGAATGTTTGCTAAGATAAGCTTTTGTTGGTGGATCGACTTAACCTCTTGCAAATTGCATTATGGAATGTCACCTTGCTTGTTTTACTGAATGTTACCAGCCTGTATTATTAAGCTATAACCCCACCTATGTTCTCTTCCTGTAACTTCCTGGCCTGGAGAATAAATGTGGGAAGAGAGCCCCAATTCGTGGTTAATTTCCCAAATGGAAGGAATGCATCTCTCTTGATTAACCCCTTCGGGGCTTCTCACTGCTCAGAAGAGATGGGCTTTGAGTAATCCTTTGCAGCTCCGTCACCCAGAAGAAGAGGGGTGACAAATCCATGGGAGGCAAAGCAACATTTACCAATTACTTCTCATGCCAACTGTAGCCTATCATGTCCTTATATTTAAGTATTTTTCAAGAGTACTTTAGAATTTTTTAAAATTCAGCGCTATTTCTGCCTCTGAATTGCCTCATGTAGTCTTTTCTTGTTACTCAAAGAAACATACACTTGAGAGGACCTTGGAGATTGTTTAATCTTCCACCTACATTTTACTAATAAGCTCTTTTAGGATCTATTATGTAATGCTTAATGATCTGATATGTACTACCTCCATTTCTTACTATCTGTTCATTTAAAATGGCCTAACTTTCCACAACACTTTATAGAGATCAGTTGCTATTAGGAATGTCCGTGCAAACTATCTTAGCAAAAGTTGAAAATAAAATATTAATTAAAAAAAAAACTTACAAACTAAGGATTAATCATCTCTGAACTCCTGGGTAAACAGATTTGTCAACTGTAGGTCTTTTACACCAAATTTACATTCAAGTCCATAAAGTAATAAAAATGTTATTGGTAATATTAACCGTTGAGCTGGAGGTAAGCAATATGTGAATAAATTAAAAGGTGGGTATTTACATTGCTTAATTAGATTAGATCCTCTTTTTATATTCTGCCACCCTTTTCAAAGCTGTCCAGGAGATAAGCAAAAGGAAAGCAGTAAGATTCCCCCAGTTATCAGCTGGGGCCCTGGACAGTCTGTCCTTACCCAAAGGTGAGAGGAAATCTATGTGTCTTCCTCTCTTGTTCCCCTTCATTTGCCAAGGCTGTCCTGTCTTGTTTAAATCCTTGAATGACCCAATAATGCTTTCTAGTTTAAACACATTTAAACATTTTCTTTGCTGCTAGTCTTTACTAACAGAAAAAAATGCCCAAGCAGAAGTCCAGATAAACGATGTTTCCCAGGTATTGAAAAGGAAAATGCTGATCTGCGATTGTTGCCATGGAGTTAGCATCTGCATACAGTTGCATGCCTTCAATGGCAGGTAAAGAACAGTCCAATTATCAAAAAACACACACACACACAAAAAATATCATCTTGGTGAGGTAATTCATTAGACTTGGAAATATCTCCACAAATCACTTGTTTTCTCGCTCTCCAGCAGGCTCTTAAATACATCTGCTTAAACAATATTACTAGCTATATAATATTGAGCAAAATTCTGTTGTTATAATGCTATAGAGATTATATGATAATCTTTTCTTTTTTTAAAAGTATCTTGGGATACCCCTCAAATATGTATAATCAACTATGTTTCAATAAAATAAAATAAAAAGTATCTTGGGAAAGAAGAAACTCTTTGTTCAAGAGAAAACTTTATAAAAAGAAAATCCTCCGATATCTTTATATCCTATCAATAACACTACGTATTTGTTAAGAAAAGTGCATCACTGATACTTTGTGTGGTTGCTCTTCCTAAGAACATAATGCCAGATATTTTCATTTCCTGTTACCTTACTCACTGCTACTTTCTCATGTGGAATTCTTACTAACTTGAAAGGTAGCACCAAACTCAGAATAAATATGTGTATAAGGAAAAAATAAGCATTGTCATTACAGTTGTGTAAAGAAATGTATAAAATATACATATATACATATATTGCAGTCCTATCTTTTGCCTTTAATATACAGCTTTTGTATGCATGAAAGAGGAAAGAGTATGTTGACTAATAAATTCTAAATTTAATTGCTGCTATTTAAAAAAATTATATAGGCATAAAAAATAAATAAAACCACGGCAGCAGCAATAACATGAAAAATACCTCCCTCTTTTCTCTCTGCCTCTCTCCCCACCCAGCTCTACCAAGACCATCCCCAGAGCAACTAATGCCAATGATGTCTGTTTTTAGTTAGTTTTGATGGTTGCCATCAAGGATGGATTAACCCCACAGTAAAGAAATTTTAGCTTTCTGGCCTTCCAGATGTATATAGGTCCCTCCCAAATCTCTGAGAGTGGTTCTGGAGAGGATCCAGATTATGTGGTGCCTGAAATGTATACTTCTGGGAGCACACAGCTTTAAGAAAAAGAATACAAAATTACAAATACTAAATTACTTGGGCTCCTACCGGTGTCTTGCAAGGGAGGAGATTCCTGAAGCTTAAGTCTCATTAGTTTCACAGTCAGTCGGTCCCTGGTTGCCATTTCTAGATTTACCAATAGCATTAGACAGCATCTGTTGATTGCCTACTTGGAAGCAAGAGACATTTAGCGCACCCACCTTACCTACCAATTCTCTTTTCCCCATCTACCTTCTAGCTATTGTTAGTTGTCTTATTTTGTGTTTTTCTATTTACAGTTAAGGTTTATACTCACTGAAATCACATTTTTTATACTTTGTAGATTCATTCTAAAAACCAAAAAACAATATATACAATATTACTATTGCATATGTATAAACATATACATATTACATTGTTGGGAGTGCTAAATAAGTGCCTTGTGCTAATTTAAGATGGAGGAACTTTGGTCAAGCGAATTTACATCATGAACTTGGCAGGCCTAAGCAGGACATGCTCACGTGAGGTGAATGCCCTGGGCCTTAACCAATCACACCCTTTTGAGATATTACCATTTGGACGGAGGAGCTCCAGATGGTCATCCACATGGCATCATCACCTTATCAACCTTGCCAGACACCCAGGCAGGGTATAACTGGACTACATGACAGACCATCTTCTCTGCATTGGTCAGCTGGGGCAGGTTGCTGGCCAGCCACCTGGATCTTTGGTCCAGTGGTCAGAAACAGATTGGAATTGACACTTCTTGGTGTGGGCTACTTTCACACATAGGTGGAAGCCAGTTGTGTTGAAGCCCACGGGACCTTTTGTGGAATACACTATAAAGCATATGTACAGGGCCTGGTTTTCCAAAGCCTTGCAGTTTCAAATATTGACCTTGTGGAGGACTGGAAATTTTCCTCAGGCTATAAAGTCTCTAGTGTAAGATAAAGATTTGTGGTACAGCAAGGTTGCTGGCTCAATGACAGACTAGTTACTGATTGTTATGTAAAGATACTGAGAAATTGCCGTAAGATCACTAATTGTCTAATGGAATGTCATCTGACTTGTTTCACTGAGAGTTACCAGCCTATATTGTTAAACTATAACCCCACCTATGTTCTCTTCCTGTAACTTCCTGGTGTGGAAAATAAATGCAGGAAGAGAACCCCAACTTGGTGTTAATTTCCCAAGGAAGGGATGCCTCTTGCTGGAGGGTCCCAGGAAGATTAACCACTTCGGGGTCTCTCACTGCTCAGAAGAGATGGGCTTTGAGTAATCCTTTGCATCTCCGTCACCCAGGAGAAGAGGGGTGACAAATCCGTTGGGGGCAAAGCAACACAAAGCAACAACCTTTAACCCACGAGGGTAAGGACATTTGAGTGCTGCCTCTGCCACACTGAAGTGGGACCCAGGTGTATGCCACTCTTAAGCCACATTCTCAAGGATCATCAATTGTGCTCCATCAGATGTATTCAGTTCCTTGTGGATGTGAGTCAGTGAAGGAACTCATGACAGATACATAAGATTCCTGACCTATCCCTAACAGGATAAAGAATAGGACTTGTGTGCAGTGTGCCCTTAAGGGATCATTTAGTTTAAGTTAGGAGTAGGCTAGGAAACAGAGTAATTGAAAGTGAAAGTGTGTTTTGTGTGATATGTGTGATCAATAAACTGTGATTTGAGCATCAATAATTTTGTCTCAAGTGGTCCTTACCTACCAATAAGAGTCTGTGCATGACATACAGACATATATATGTATATTTATAAATAAATATATAAATAATATTTTAAGTGAACCAAGTAATGTGGTTGGATGCTTACAAAAGTAAATGTAGTCTTGAATCATTAAATTTGTTGCTCTCATGAGAATCATCCAATCATCCAAGCATCATCTTGGATTTATGATACTCAATTTTTCTCCAGGTTCTTTTTTTTTTTTTTTTTAATTTCTTCTGGATCATACATAGCTGGCCTTGTTTCTTGTATCCCCTGTTTTCCTCTTTTTCTACTTCTTTACGTATTTTTTTGGATTAACTCCTCAAATAATTTTTTATGCAATTTTGTAGGAGGTTAAGTTCATGAATGTCATTAAAATGGAATGACTTAGCAGACAATCGCTACTTTCAGAAAATGTTCTTTATGCAAAAAATTCAAAGATATGCTTAGCTTAGCTATCCCTTTTGTTCTCTTTAAGAAAAGTTTCAAAGAAAATTGTAAGAATGAAAGAAAGCATGGTAGGCCTAGTAAGGTAATGTTTAATTCATTGCAATGTAAGTGAGACCATTCTGAGATAGTCACCTTTTGTATTAGTTAAATGGCATGCATTTATATGGATAAAAGCAAAAAGCAAACAGTAGACATTACACTATTCAGCCAGAAGAGTTACTATTTTCTAAAAAGTTGAAGTATTTTTCCTAAAGAGGTTTTCTTTCTTTTTCTCAATGTTCAAGTTGAGAACAGCCATGCCTTGTAAATAACAAACAAATGCTCTTAATTCATATCTCAAATTAACTTCAGCAGTAGAACAGGCACTCCTTCAACAATTCAATACACTAAAGGCAATCACCCTTTCCTATTGAGTGTTTGTGAAATAAACTGTATACTCTGAAAGCTGAGGAAAATAGGCCATTCTCTGACAATTTTAAAAACTCTCCAAAATACTACATTTATAGCAACTAATAAATACTATCATTTTCTTCCTAGCAATTAATTCAATATATATTTTCAATAATCATTAATGCTGAAGTAAAGAAAACTACTGTATATAACTTCTTATGTTTGTGCAAATATGTATTTGTGATTCATTATTCCATGGGCATCTAATGAGCCCAAATCTTTTCCCCAAGTAGGAGAGAGTAAACACAAGCTGATATGACCAGCACAATTGTTTTTCATGTACTCATTGTTAGTCTGAATAGCTGTCCAGTGGAGAACTGTCTGCTATAATCTTGAGTAGATTGAAGTAGGGCATAAGGAAAAGCCTCCGGGTTTCTGCTTTGGCACCCTGAAGCCCAAAGAAGAATAATAGAAATGTCCAAGTAGTTTACAATCAAGGAGGCAACATTCCTGTTAGAATTAGAGAACATTGCTGCTGAATCGTGCGGTATGGACTGTCAGTACCACAGGTATTTGGAGAGAGAAATGGTCACTGTAGCTTGTGATTAAGTATTGTTAAGGATTCTTTGACTGCAACAACAGGAACTGCCTAATGTAGGGAAAAAAAAGTTTCTTGGAAGGAGATCCTGATATCTTCACTAAATCTAGAGGAAGACTAAAGAGCTGCCTACAAAAATAAGTCCAAGGCCTAAGCTGTCTCAACTGCTTGATTGTGGTGTAAGAATGCTGCCCCTGGAATAATAATGCTCCCTCTGTTTGTCTATCCTTGTGTCATTTCACTCACATATCAAAATCCCAGGAGAGAAAATGTGACTATTTGACTTAAGTCTGTGGCTATGGTAGACAAGGGTACCTTGATTTACAACCCACAAAAATTATGTATGGACTTTTGCTTTGGCCTGTGATGGAATAGGCAATGATGGAACAGTACAAAAGCCAGCTGTAACAAGGTTGTACCTCGTATTCGGTGCATATGTCTCTTACAACTTTCCCAATCTGTAGCAGATTTCTCTCTCCCTCTTGCCATTTATTTATTAAAGAAATTGGATAATTCGTCCTGTAGAATTTTCCAAATTCTGGGTTTAGCTGATTGTTTCCTGAAGGTTTATTTTAAATATTAATCTTATAAAAATATATAAAGCATCATTCCTGAAAAGTTTGCTCTGCAAAATGTGTGTTGTTGATTACTCTGGGAATGGTTTTCTCTCTTCCTTGGTGCTGACTTTCTGATTTCCAGCTTAAGTGCTTTGTGTTCTCTAACGTGCTGACACAAGAAAAGCCCATTTCCTGTTTACTCCTTGGAGGAAAGAGTGACTTGTTTATTGGATATGTGCTAGAAATGGACTTCTGCATTGAGATGTATTTAGTTATTTATATCATATCTCATTCCATAATGATTTGTGGTGTCATATAAATGCACATATAAATCAAGAATTTTTAAATAATGTACTAAGGAATTAAGGGCAAAAAGAACACCAAGGTAGTAAAAATAAATGTAAAAGTTCAGGTGTCACTCTGAACAGAATGATAGACACCAAGAGGCTTCATGTAAAATACTATTGGTCATTCTGCATGATTGTATCATATTAACAGTAGTACTGCTTGTCCACTACTGTATACCACGGTTATAACAGTGCTGGCTCATAGGAGGAAACAATAACTAGTTGTTTACTGACTATTTAACTATTTATGCCCAATCTTACAATCTCCGTATGTGATCGTATCTATTTCTAGTAATCATGACTGAAGCTATGCGAGCCATACAGTCAATTTAAAACATAAATTCTATTATGTGTGTATTCATTCTTCGTATAGTCATTCTGGGAATGAAATATTGACATTGGTTGTAGATAGCATTTAGGAATAAGGTCAGTAGGTTTCAAAAGTTTAGGTTCAAGAGTAAGATAGGAGAGAAAGTGAAACACGGTCCTAACACCTAGAAATAACAATAATTGCTTTCATTCCATGAAAGGAAAGATAATATTTACAAGAGCATGTAATGGTGCAAGGGTGAGGAGCAACTTTCAATGAAGTGATGACTTGATATTTTATCTAATAACTGAGAAAAATGTGTCCTGTGATATACAAAGATCAATGGAGTCTTCAGATCACATTCATAGATGTATTTGGAGCTGAAGGTCAGTTCACAGAAGTGATTGGGATACTTCAGATTAGAGGTATATATTTTCCTGAGTGATACCTATGTTTATTTTATAGAATAAAGATAACTTAAAGGTCATTTAAAAGTATTGTAAAGCACCAGACAGACCATTTTTAAAATTCAAAACAAAGTTGGAACGTTATGAAGATATTTTTATCAGTACCACGCTCTAACCAGCTGAGCTAACTGGCCAGCCCACTGAAGATATTTTTAAAAAAAATATTTAGGCAAAATAGGATTTTAATTTTTAATGTAGCAAAATGAATCTACACTTTTGTTTCTTGTTAGAACGATTCAGGAGAAGTAAATGAAATGGATATATCAACAAATGTTTCAAAGAGGAAAATTAACTAGAAAGTACTTTTAAATAAAAATTGCTATATGAATAGAAAACATAAGGTAAAATTATTACCCACCTCTTACTCTGTGCTTAGCATCATCAGGCACTGGGGGCGAGGCAAGAACAAGCAAACAAATCAACCAACCATGGCATTTGGTTCTTTTCCTAAGAACTGCTGACAGTAACTCCCTGCCTGAGAGTCTCTTGTCCCTTTGCTTCACTATCTGGATTAGAATATCCTGGTGGCTAGAGATGTTTACATTCGCGCCCACCAGTGTTTACCAACTGAATGTATAAGTCAAGCTCAAATATTTTTCCATTAGGGTATACATATGCAACAGATTGCATAAATGAGGAAAAATAAAATTATCTGAAATCTAATGAGATAGCTTCTATACTACATTAAGCCTTCAGGTCTAAGAATTAACCAAAATGAAACTCAAATATTTAGTAGATTGTATTTATGAAGAAGCATTTTGAGTGCTGGGAGACAATAATTCTGAATTCCTATGTTACAGTATGGTTGGCCATATATTTAAGTCAAAACGTTTTAGTTGATTAAATTCATTCTCCTATTCATCCATTCAACAAACTTTTATTGTTCACTACTACAGACAAACACTGTGCTTAGTTATAGTATTACAGAGACAAGTAAGACACATTCCTTTTCCTCAAGAGTCAACAACCTAGTAGAGAAAATAAAACTAAATCTAGGATTGCAATTTATTCTGATAGGAAGAGATGTAGAGGCAGCTTTAGGTGCATAAATGAGTGGCATTTAAATTAACCTAAGATTATGGCTGAGGCAAAACAGCTTTGGAGTTTTGGTTTCAAATATACCTAGACTTAAGTCTTGGTTTTACTGTTTTTATAAAATATGACCTTAGTCCAATTACTTAGAATCCCTAAGTTTTAAATCTTCCCTATTTATCTTAAAGAGCTCTAAAAAAGTGCTTGACTCACTAGACTTTTTGCTGTGGTATGTACATCTAAATATTTATGTGTATTTCTATAAAAATGGGACAACACTATGCATTCTGTTGATAACCTTTTCCATTTAATAATAAGTCATAAATGTTTTCCATATCAATAATTCAATATATTAATTAAAAAAATATAATGGCTGAGGAGGTGGGGTGGGGAAAGATCAAAGGCCACTTTACAGGGAAAATGTTGTTTTAGTTTATTTTGAAAGGATAAAGGAAAAATGAGAAGGGTGTTCTAAGAACAAGAAAACCGCTTTACGCGTTGGAGAAATCCAGTAGTTTCCATTTGGCTGGAGAGAAGGGTGATATTGGGGACAATGGGAGCAGAAGATTTAGTGGAAAGTGGGAAGTAAGTAGTATTAGGGCCTTAGGAAAGTTTAAACTTTATTCTCGTTATTCTCTTACCGATGGATTTTTAAATAAAGGAGTGAGATCGTCAGATTTAAATACTGGAAAGATGACTCAAGCAGTGTAGAGAACAGAACTGAGTGACAGGGCAACTCTTAGAGGCTAGATCAGTGGATAAGTTCCGAATGTGAGGCACAGCATGGGGAGGGAGACTGGCCAGGGGTGGCGCCCTTCACTGAGACAGAAAATATCCAAGAGGGGAAGGTTGGGGAGAAAATACTGATTGAATTTTGTAACTGAAATATGCTGTCCTATTACAGATGTTTAGTAAGAAGTTAGATACGTGGGAAATAACAATACTTAAGAAAAGGGCAGAGAAGGAAGATTTTTCAAGAAGTGCAAAGCAGTGATGAGTGTGGATAACTGAGAGAGTAGAGTTACATACCCAATGTAGGAGAGTTCAACACGGAAGGATCCATTCAAATCATCAAAGTCAGAGAGAGGACAGGTAAGAGAACAAGAACATATCCGCTGGCCTTGGTTGCCCTAGCATCGACAATTTCAGCAGAAGCAACATACCAGTAGATTGATGAGTAAACCATGGTGAGAACATGGAGATGAATGCCAATTATTTTTTTAAAGAAGTTTGGCTATGAAGTGAAGTAGAATTATTAAATACTAGGTAAGCATATGAGAGGTAAGAAAAGGGATGTTAATTTCTGAATTGTTCTTTTCAAGGTATGAAAGTGTTGAGCAGAAAGAACCTGTCCAGTCTGAAGATAAAGGCACAGAAGAGAAAGCGTCTTATAGGAAGACTCTAAGGACTAAGAGTGCACAGATAAAAGGCCAAGCCATGAAGAAGGAAGGACAAGAAAGAAAAGGAAAAACTGAGGAAATTCTGGCTTAATTGGATAATTCTCTTAGTCAAGTGGGTGGCTATATTTTGACCTGACTAATATGGCCAAGTAGACATGACCTTGGAATTTGAAGCCTTGTCAAGAGAGGAGGAACAATACCAGCTGGTACTACAATAAGAAACACAGTGGATGGGTTATTGATTATAGCTGGTTTTGTTTAAAATATCCTGTAACAACTTCTGTCTAATACTTCCAAAGAACTATTAATAATCTTGGCCATTAAAGAACATTGTCATTTTTCCTTAATGAAAATGTATTATCTGCCACAGCTGCTATTATCTTATCAACATCTGTTCATGCCTTATGGAAAAGTTTGTTTTTCAAATGAAACTAGAATAACAAGTTTGACATTTAATATATTTAATATGCAATCTGTCTCATGATAGATCAATGGATTTATTTTCAATATGAAATCTGGATAAAAATCATTGAGTTGTAAAAGGAAATTGCAAGCGTAAACGTATTTTAAAAGACAGTTCCATAAATAACAATGTCAGGGATTTATCAATAAGATTACTAGTTTACCTGGAGCTTGGTGATAATGTTCTTTATTAGAACCATAGTTTTACTTTGATAATTGAAGGTACTTTGTAGATTTGATTATAAGTTTGAATTTTCCATTGAATGATTTATATAAAAGTCATGATGGTTGTATAATGTTGTGAATGTACTTAATGCCATTGAACCTTACACTTGAAAATTTGTTAAAATGGTAAATTTATGGGTTTTTATTTTACCACAATAAAAAAGCCATTTGCTATATAATTTGATACTCTTTAGTCTGGACAATTTATTACTGTAAAAAGAAAATGTAAATAGTAAATTTTATGTGCTTTGATGTTGCATCGATGAGGAAGTTGTGAATGAAATGGTGTTTGAGTACATCAGAGAGAGATCAAAGAAGAAATGTCCCTGCCCACCTCATTACCCTCTGTTGGTAAAATTAAAGAAACTAATTCTTTTTAATTTTGCCACCCCCCCCAAACCTGTAGTTAATGAGGACACACTTATAAAAGAATGTAATTATTTCATAAGTTAATCAAGGAGGTCATGGAAGAAAGGGCAGAAGATAACCAAGAGGCACCCTCATTCTTCTTGGGCATTTCCTTTCCTTGTTATCTCACTTCTAAGATGGCTTATCCACATGACTGTTGTCAGCCAGTTTCTCACTGGTACTTGGCTCAGGGTGTCTGTTTCTAGCCACACAAATTCTCCATAGTGCTGCCTGAGTGTCCTTATGACATGGCAGTTGGCTTCCCCCATAGCTAGTGATACAAGAGAGAAAGCAAGGTAGGAACTGTAATGCCTTTTATTACCTAGGCTCAGAGGTCAAACACATCATTTTTGCATGTCCTTTTTATTACATAGGTCAGCCTTATTCAACGAGTGGGGACACCACAGAAGGGTATGAATACTGGAGGCAGGCACTATTGGGGCCATCTTGGAGCCTATCACACACACACAAACATTAATTATAGGTAGATTAGAGAATTTTACAACCCTTTTATATGACAATCCATGAAAATACCTTTATGATCTCAGAGCCAAGATTTCTCAAACGGAAACAAAATACTCTCATTATAAAAGAAAATGTGGATAAATTCAATTATATTCAGAATAAGACCATCTATTTATCAAAAGACAGCATAAAGTGGAAAAAATCACACATATAAGAAGACATTTGTAGCAAAATATAATTTAAAAGTATTAATATCTAGAATATGTGAAGAAATGCAAACCAACACTAAGAAGAGAACTCAAAAGACAAATAAGCTAAAACTTGAAGTTCCTCACAGGAGAAAAAAGAGTGGTCTATGAACATACTAAAATGATCAACTTCTTTAGTAACCATAGAAATGCAAATTACAGCTACAAAAGTGATACCATTACATACCCATTTGATTTGCAAAAACTAACAAATCTAAGACTATCAAGATATCATGATATGGAGCGATGGGAACCCTTATTCATGGTTGGCGTTAAGTGTCAGGGGTCCAACCATTTAGATCACAATTTGGCATTATGTCGTATGTTTCAGGATCTGCATTCCCAATAACTCAGCAATTCCTCTTCCAGAGAAAATGTTACATATGTGCACCAGGAAACATGCATAAGTGTATGTGTATAAACATGTATTAGGAAAAAACTGGAAGCAACTTGGATGACCAACAGTGCAATGGGCAAATTGTAGGATGTGTTCACAATGAAATAAGATACAGCATTCCATACTGTGGGGTGGTGGGAATAAGGCTGAAGGAAGATCTTTTTTTAAGATTTCAAAACACTATCGCGTATTTAAATGCCTATGTGATATAGCCGGTAAGGAGGAGGAGGCTGAAGATACAGAAGAGAAAGTAAAAAAGTGAATACTGTGAGGTCCCTGAAAAGCAGATGAGAAAGGTGGAAGGGACTTCTTTTCATTACATTCAAGGAAGGAGGTGAGGATGAGTGTGTACTTATTCAATCTTAATTGTACACCCGCTCTATGTCAGACCCTATTGCTGACACTAAGGATGCAAGTAGATTTGAAGATTGGGTGATAGGAATTTGATAGAATGTCTGTGTATTGGCCTCCAATTTCCTTGTGAAGTAGGTGGTGAAGTCATCTGAGTGTGAGGAGAAAGCTTGGGCTTGAGTTTGCAGGAGAGTGCAGATTTAAAACTGTGTATAGAACAAGAGAGCAAGCTAGTGCAGGAAACAAGGAAGTATGATCGGGCAGTGTTGGGAGCCCAGTTAAGGCTGGTGAATTTACAGCCAAAATTTCCAGCGATTTTCTTCAGCGATGCTCAATGCAGATATATTTTTCTAGAATTTTTTTTTTTTTTTTACCGCAGGAAGTTGTAACAAAAGTTAACAGGGCACAAGAATTTAGGACACTGGCAAGAAGTTGTTTGAAATGACAGACAGTGTATGTCAGTGAGTTTGATTGCTAACTAAAATTCTGAAGGACAATTTACCCCATAAATATGTACAAGTAAATGTTAAAATATTTTGAATAAAATAAAATTCTGAAGGAGAGTTTATTACTTGAGTCTATCCAGGAATCAGGTCATGTTATTACATATTTATCTGATGATGGATATTGGTATTTAAGACCACAGGTGCAGGGAAGTTAATGTCCCATTGTAAAGAAACTGACCAATGAAAGACCAGATGGAAAGGGTCCTGCAGATGGAATTTGCTCCCTTTCTCCCTGACTTTTTGGAGATGCAAACACTTCCACATGTCCTGTGATACTATCTTTTCTTCTGAAAATATGGTCGTGTCAGTAATGCACCACCTCATATTTTCTTTTCTTCCTTCCCTACTTCTCTTTGCTTTTTATCTCACTCTTGCTTCCCTGGGATTTCACTTCCTGATGAAACAGTTGAGAGGGAGCTTTGTTCAGGATCTGTTTTTCAGAATACCTGGAGGAAGGCAGAGTGAATTTCTCTGCCGAGTTTGGAGTTCTCGGGGGCAATTTAGGGAGGAGAGGGCAGGGTAGAGGTGAGTAGTAGTGGGAAGATGAATATGGAGCCAAAGAGATTGTTTGAGGCTGGGGTCAACCTGCAGTGAGCTAGCAGTGAAAAATCTCTGGCAGTGAGTGGGATGGCTGAAGGATTTTTAATAACTAGAATGTCTATTGTTCAATTTAAGATAATTATGTGGCTTCAATGTAATTTCTTCTATCCCTTTCTTCCTCCTAAACTTAGCAAATTATATGACATACATATAGGCATTATTAGATTTTTTATTTTGTAGGACTACAATAAATGACTGAGTTTGACATCTGGGTTAACATGGCATGGAACAGAAAGGATATTTTCAGGTGGAAAGATTATCCATTAGCTAAACAAATTCAAAGGGCAAAAAGGTAGAAGCCAGAAGAACTATGAAAATGTAAGACCTAGGTAATTTTCAGAAAGCTTGAAAGGAATTTTATACTGACACAGACATGGAATGAGATGACGGAGGAAAATTTCTTCAGACATTAAGGGGTCTGGAGATCCCAAATGACTTCTGGGCTTCATATAAAGTACATACTTTGTAAAGCAGTGTTCCTCATCAAAGACTAATTCTGCAATTATATTGATTTTTAGCTGTCTCTGTTTATAAGTTTATATAAGCTGAAGTCTTTTTGAAAAAATGTACTTTATTATCTTTAATCAGTAAGAACATATTGAATTATTATGAATACTACTTTCAGGTGTGAGATTTTGCTGCTATGACTCTCAATACCTGGGGATTGCTAATTGAGACAATCTATTCAGTCCTGTGCAAAGTTGTATTAGGGAGACCACAGCTGTTTATGAAAATCTTTATGTTCACAAAGTAATAGTTGGGGGTGTTCATGCTAATCTGTAATCTACTATAGGTACTGTGACCTTTCATTTCAAATAGGGTGAAAAAAAGCATTTTGTCTACTAAAATGACTGTACTGTAAATGTTGGAAAAATTATTTCTTGTTCTGATAGCAATCTCTACTTTTTAGTATATTAAACAATCAATGATTTTCAAGAATAAAACCACATACATTTAATATATTGAGAAAAAAAATGACAAAATACTTCTAAAATCTTCATAATGCATAATCTATGCACGGACTTAGGTCCTGGAATCAGACACACTTGGGTTTGAATAACAGCACTTACTAGCCATGTGGCCTTACACTTCTACAGTTTTTGTCTCATCTTTTAAATGCAGATACTAAGAGTAGCTACTACAAAGTATTATTGTAACAAGTTAATGTTATATTTCTTTTACATGCCTAGTATACAGCTGTGGCGGATTGAATTATGTCCCCCCAAACTCATTGAAACTTGAATTGTTGTTCCCTACGTTTTAGGCATTAGAAACTTGGCCCCCACTGTGACTGCTAAGACGGTGGGAAATCCTATTATGGTAATTGAAAGGTGGAGCCTTGAAGAAGTGATTGGATAGTAGGACTGTGCTGTAGTGAATGGATTAAAAATGGTGGTCAGGGGCATGGTTGTGAGGGCTTTAAAAGAGGAGAGTTTGCCTTTCTCCTCTGTCTCTGCTCTTTCTTCTTCCACCATCTTGCAATGTGAGACCCCTGGGTCACTGTTGCCACCACCAGATGGACTTTGGACTTCCCAGCCTCAGAAACTGTAAGCAATAAATGTCGTTTTTCTTTATAAATCACCCAGTCTCAGGTATTCTGTTATAGCAACACAAAAAGGACTAATACAACAGCCTAGAACAGATAATAACATAATAATAACAATAGAACATAGAACAGTCTATTATTAGTAGTAGTAACTTTCAAAGATAATTAAATATATTAATAAAAAGTCACTATAAATTTAATATTTTTTCCAAGCTGCACCTTCTCCCAAGAAATCTGGCACCCCCCTACTCTCCCTCCCTATCCTACATCTCCTCCTCACACCACAAGAGTCTTTAGACTCTATTCTTAAGATTTTGAATCACATCTGGAAAAATCAACCTCTTATGATACTAATCTATGACCTTAGGGCCCCTTACATAATTTTCTTGTTTTTCCAAAGTTTATTCTTTATGTGGTATGCAAGGATGAACTTTTGGCTAATTCTGAAATGTGGTGGCTTAGAACTGGTAGTAAAAATGCCATTCATCTCTTTGCATACCAACTCTTGAAACTGGAATATGCTTTTCAAAACCTAAACATGATACAACAAACCAGCACTAGCTGGTGTTTCATGGCACATAAAATCAGAATAACAGGCCATCCAATTTAGAAAGAAGAAAGATATTGTCCCATTCCTCCAAATAGGTTGCATCAGTTAAGACTGTGTTCAATACCACATGAGAGACAACAGTAGCTTAGCCAAATATGAATTCACTTTCCCCATGTAATAAGAAGTCTGGAGGTAGGCACTCTAAAGCTCGTGCATGTGCTAAGAGAACTCAGTAGACCAGACTTCTTCTGTGTTCCTCCTCTGCCATTCTTACGGATGGCCTTTATCCTCTTGGTTTTAAGATGGTCACTTCACCTCTTGATCTAATGTGCATGTCTCATACAGGAAGAAGAGAGCAGAATGAAGGGCAAGATGTATTTTATTAGGAAAGCAACAGCTTTTCCACAAGATTTGCACAGGAAGTTTCCTCTTGTATCTAGATTACATGAGGGCAACTCTAGCTTAAATAGTATCTAGGGAGGAGAATTTTTTAATTGGACACATTGCTGCCTTTAAAATTTGGGGAATGAAGAAGAGGTGAATAAATATTAAGTAATCAGCAGTGTCTGCCACACATGTGAAGAAACTTTTACTTGACTTGCAGAGAATGATATTGCAACAGCGTTATGCCACCAAAGTACAATGGCAGCAGCCTAATCAGGAAACATTATTTACTAATATAAAACTTATTCAGTTGATAAGTGGAAGTAAAGTTCAAGATTTTTAAAAGACCCCACAGAAGTCTAGAATAAACCCTGTGGTACTAGAATTGTGCCAGACTTCAGTATGAATTCCTGTTTACCTATTCGTCTATCTATCCATCCATCTATCCTCTATCTACAGATGGAGATATACATAAATAATTATAGAGATGGGTGTGTAGATATATATGTGTGTGTATGTGTGTGTATTATTAATATACATACATATATTTCCTTGTTCTGTCTGCTGAGAGAGCCTGGAAGCAGTGAAACCCAATACCAATGAGCACACTAAGTGCCCCGATCTTGGTTTCTAAACACTGTTTACCAATCAAAGCAATCAGAGCTCCTTGGAGAAATGGCTGATTGGCTGATTCTAGGGCCGGGGCAGGGTAAATACTAGATGAATGTGGAGCATCTTATAGTGCCAGAAAGTAAGAAAGGGCTAACAACCACCACCACAACAACAAAACACAAAACCCAAGAGAATGGGGGCATGTCAAAAGTTCACAGAAAGAAACCTGAAAGAAATCCCAATGGCCAAATGTGGAACAATTTGGGCAATACAATAAATAAGGCAGTATTGGATTATAACCCAAAGTTTAAAATAGTACATGAGTCCATACTGACATTAAAAAAAAAAATCATTGAACAAGTAAGTTAATTGGGGAGAAGTGACATATTTTCCTTACATAAAATTCGGAGTAACATATGCAGATACCCCCCCCCCCCATCTAGGAGGTAGAGCTAAATGCTCCCCCTCCCTTCCACCTTGAATGTGAGCTAGACTTCATGATCCCCTCCCAAAGAATAGTGAAAGGAAAAAATAGCAACT
The DNA here is from genome assembly GCF_027409185.1 of Cynocephalus volans. Classification (NCBI taxonomy): domain Eukaryota; kingdom Metazoa; phylum Chordata; class Mammalia; order Dermoptera; family Cynocephalidae; genus Cynocephalus; species Cynocephalus volans. Next base: position 78,432,243 of record NC_084471.1, on the reverse strand, counting down.
TTATAGGTGGGAAACTTGAAAAGCGCTACCTTCACCTAGTGGTCAAGGTTATCAACCCTAGAGATGAGTCATGTTGATATCATGTATCTCTCCTTGATACAATGTGATGAGAAGGTCTCTTCAGCCTTTTAGTATCCTACACAAAAACCCATAACTACAGTCTAATCATGAGCAGAACATCAGACAAGACCAAATTGGCAACACTCTACAAAATACATATTTCTCAAAACTGTGAAAGACTGAGAAACTGTCACAGACCAGAGGAGACTAACGAGACATGTTGACTAGATGCAACATGGCATCCTGGATGGGAATCTGGGATAGAAAAAGAACATTACTGGAAAAACTAGTGAAATCAATAAATTTTGGAGTTTAATTAATAGTGCCGTACAGTATTAGTTTAACAACTTTGACAAATGTAACCTGGTTGTGTAAATGTCAACATGAGGGAAACTGATTGAAGTGCATATGGAAAGTGTGTATACTATCTTTGTAAATTTTCTGTAAATCTAAAATTATTCCAAAATAGAAAGTTTCTAAAAATCCCCACATACTTAAAACTGGAAATGATAATTTCCTGTTAATGAGGCTTTAAAATAACATCGTGTACTTGTCAGTGGATAACTACAAAGTGCTTAAGCTACTTACAGTTACTACATTAACACTAGACTGGTTCAGGTTCCAAATCCTAAGGAAACAGAAACCCAAGTGTAAAAAGATATTTAATCTGAACTTTTCACTAGACAGTAGTTCTAATGAGATTTCTGTATCATTGTAACCTTTTCAGGGTCAAGTGAAAGCTGCCAGCAGGTGCAAGTAGTCTTTCTATTGTCTTCTAAATTAGAATATTCACAGTTAGAAACCTATGCTTACAAAAGAAATGTTTTCCAAATCTTACACCATTTTTTTTCCTCACAAAATCACAGAATTACCTTGAAAAATCTCAAGTAAAAGTTACTTCTGCTTAAGAACATGCATTTTTAGAGCAGCAGCATTGGCAATCACTCTAACATTAGTGTGGGAAATCAGCAAATCACAATTTTAATCTTGTTTTCACACATTCTTTCAATGACCTTAAAAAAGTTATTTTAAGTGTTCCTTGGCCACTAAATGAGGTTGATAAAATTCTCTAGGTTAAAAGAAGGAACAATTATATAATCATCACAGGCAACTTGAAATAAAAGTGCTAAAAATATCTATTGTGGAAGGACACCACACAACTTCGTGGAGATCAGACAGATATTTATTTCTAAAATTTCCTATTTATTGGTAGCAAAGTTGGACAGAAGTAACAAAAAATGTCATTCCTGCTGAGAAACAGAACAAAATGAAAGGATGAATGAAATAAGGTTAATCTTACTAACTGCCCCATAAAAACACCCCAAATATCTTTTTCCTTGTAGAGAGGCTTCTTACAAAAACCAAATATGAATTTCAACATCGTAGGTTACAATTAGCATAAGAACCGTTGAGCTTCAACTTTTAAAAAAAAATGAATAGTCTTTTGACTATGTCAGCTAAGAAATGAAGAGAAAGGAATCTTTCCAAAATATACCAGCATTCTTCCTTTAGCCTCTGATCTTGCATTCACCCTTGGGAGGTATCTGAGGCCCCTGCCATCAAGGAGTGCAAGCCATAGATGTTACCTGCAAGGACTAGAGTGTATGATTCAAAAGAGCTGTGTGAATAGAGGGACATCCAGGATTACTCACTATGCATGTTGCCACCTAGCAGAGTTCCACAAGGGGGCACCCTTTTGCTGAGCTTTTCTATACATTTTAAGGTAAAAATAGACTACGATAAGGAATTTGGTAGCACTATGTAGATAATATGCTTAGTTTCTCATGGTTCTTTCCATATGATTTTTTTATTGTGGTAAAATATACCCGACATAAGATTTACCATTTTAACCATTTTACGGTGTACATTTCAATGGCATTAAGGACATTCATACTTTTGTGCAACCATGATCACCATCCTCCAGAACTTTTTCATCTTCCCAAACTGAAACTCAACACCCGTTAAACAATAGCTCCCAGTTTCCCCTTCCCTCAGCCCCTGGAAACCACTATTCTACTTTCTGTGTCTATAAATTTGACTACTCTAGGTACCTCAGATAAGTGAAATTATACACTTCCACTTACGTTGTGACTGGCTTATTTTGCTTAATTCTTCAAAGTTCCTCCATGTTGTTCCAGATAATTCTTAAATGATCTTTTTTCTTTCTTTCTTTTTTTTTTTTTTTGGTCTTTTTCGTGACCGGTACTCAGCCAGGGAGCGAACCGGCCATTCCTATATAGGATCCGAACCCGAGGCGGGAGCGTCGCCGCGCTCCCAGCGCCACGGGCTCGGCCCTAAAATGATCTTTTTTCTAACCATACTAAGTACCCAGTGCTTTAGAGAAAACTAGGTTAAATGAGGCTCATATTATTGGAACTTCTAAATTTATACCTGCTCTTTATTGATCTTCTTTTCTCCATTTGTCCACGTCTTCAGCCTTCTAACCAACTCACCATTGACTGGTGAGTTAAGTTCCACTAACCACCTTCTTTACTAAATTCATCACACACCAAAAATCATGTATTACTTAACATGGACTCCAATTCTGATTTAAAGGACAACTTCACATTTGCAGTGAACATAGCAGCGACGTTTATACAAGGTCACAGATAGTACCAAAAAGCAAGAATAATTGAGTATAAAATACTTCCTGATCCAGTCCTAATAAAGACAGATGGGGAGGAAAGTGGTTGCACTACTTGGATTAAATTTGCTCTGAGAATTCTCTCACCTAGTACCATAACACCTTAGACCAAAAAAAAAAAAAAAAAAAAAAGGGTAAAATATGTAAATTTCTTCACACAGACAAGAAAATACCAACTGGGAATATTTTAACTAGCATCATGTACATTAAGCACTATATGGTCTTCATTATTATCATCTCATCTTCCACATTGTTGAGGTTTCTGAAAACAAAACAAACAAGCAAATAATTGAACAAGAAGACCTACAGTGTCTTTCAGAGGCCATTGCACTATGACTTTCTATCAAGGTAAAATAAAAATTTTTGAAATGTTGGATTATAATACAGGCCTGAGAATTCCATAGCCATTTCCTACAGGAGTCAGAGAAATTACTCCAGAAGAAATATGAAAGGTTGAAAACTCTAGTGAATTGCTCTAATTGCTTGACTGAACCACTTCGAGTAGTCTCTGTTTTTATGTACATGGTAATACGACACTTGGAAATCATTTGTGAAAATATACCTGATATCAGAGAGGTAAGCAAAATGACATCTTGAGATCTCTTGAAGTTTTATGTTCACATTTTTTGATTCTTTGAGGTTGGAGAAAGAATGGGTCTTCACTTGGCAAAGAAGGGATGACTGGAGAAGAAAGCATCTAAAATCCATAAGCTTATCACCAATAAGCACAGCCAGACGTAAGATCAATACTCAAAATAATTTTTTTAAAAGAAATGACTTAAAGGAAGTTGCTGTAGAAGCCCCACTCACTGGGCATGTTTTTGTTTGTTATTTTATTTATTTTTTTATTTTGGCGGGGAGGACCCTGCATTGGTCTTTTTGAACATTCTGATGCTTTGACAGAATAGTTTCTAAAAATTTTCCCATACCTGCCCTGCTCTATTCTGGCTACAATTACTAGGCTAACCAAAATAAACTTTCCCAAGTGTTTCATCTAGTTGATAGTTGATTTCCTAGAGAGAGAGAAAAAAAAATAGTCAGTTGTAATTAATCATGAGGCTTTTCGTTTAGAGAATGTTTACACCACAATCAAATTAGGCCAAGTTCCTCATACTTAAATTTTTGTTTTGTTTTATTTCCTTCCCTTTTACCCTGTAAAAGGGCTAGAGTATGGAGTGAAGGCTCAAATGAGAGGGATAGGTAGAAATAAAAACCCTTATTTCTTAACTCTATGTTATATGTGGCTCCTGTTCTTAGCCATCTGAATTTGCTGAAAGCTTAGGATAGTCACTCGAAAGAAGATTTTGATGAGAGGATTTTAAAGAGACTGAAATAGTTGGTCATCTAGTCATAGATTTAAATTTTGAAAATTTATTTGTTTTATAGTTCCACTGAATTTAGGATGCTCCATTCTTTTAAACATATAGAGTGATTAGTTATTTTTGGATCTGACAGGTTTGGATTTTCTAGGTCATTAATAATAATAATAATTGCTAACATGTACTTGATTTGTACAATGTGCAATTACACAAATGTGTGGATTGTGGATTGTGTCATGTACCCTTCAAAATGACCTCGTCAGGTAGCACTGAGGAAAGTGAAATCCCTAAAGGTTAACTTGATAGCTTATAACTGGAGAATTAGAATGCAAACCAAAGCAGTCTTTTAAGTTCACAGTGCCCTGTGCTCTGAAAACACAACAGTATGCTGCCTCCCTGGAGGAATCCTTAATTTAAGCAGGAAGGTTTTCCCTATCCTGTCTTTGCAACTAAATAACAGTTTTATGACTCTGGGCAAAGCACTTGACCTGAATTTCTGATCTGTACAGTGAAGATCTTGGACTAAATGATTTCTCAAGTCCTTTCTCATTTCTTTTGGCCAGGGAGAGTCCCTTGCTGAGTGAAGTCATTTTTCCTTCAGTGACTGCCAGCACGGTTTTGGCTCACCTGTAATTTAGTTTAGCTGAGCCAGTATACTATAAAGTCTGTTTCACTCCACCAGCCAACAAGGAGCAGGTGGCTGTCAATTTCTTATGTTCTGGGGAAAGCTATTTGTTGATGATAGCCTAGATAACTTTGGATAGCTGCAGCAACATCTCTCCCTTGGCATATGGTAAGTTTAGATGCTAATCACAGCCTCATCTGTGAGCACTTCAGGTTATGTTTTTCATGCAAGGCTGGTGAACATAAAAATAGAGGTAAACAAAAAATAACTGAATCAGCAACCTGGAATTTTATCTCCTTTCTGGTTAAAGACTGTTGTTAGCTGAAAATGCTTCACTAGTTGTTTGGAGGTTTAAGATAGACGAGGTGGGATGAAGATGTTTGATAATTTGGTTGCTATGCAACCTCTTCACAATTATGTAAGCTCCAACCATACTAGGTGATACAGAGAGGGTGGTATGGTATGATGACGCAGTTAGCACGCAGAAGATATTTTTTCATGTGACAGTCAGAGTCTGAGATCCGGAGTCAGAGAAAATATAGGTAGAAAAGAAATGTCACATATTAGTAGGTGGTACTATTCTTTTTATACAGATGAGAGAATGTAGGCTTATATTCAATAACTTGCTCAAGATCACATTACTGTTGGGAGTAAATCTGGAATATGAACATAAAACTTTTAGTTCAAATCCAGTATTTTTCTCATTACATTATGCTTGGTAGGTGATCATTTACCCTTCGTGTTTCTTTCATATTATTATTTTTCTCTTTTATGAATTCCAACAGGAAAGACTATTCTGTTGTGAATCTTCTTTTTTATTTTTGCTAGACATCAAGGATTTACCTCTGACCCTTCCCGGTGAGTTTACTGAACTTCAGAAGAGGCTACATACTGATTTTATTGCATATGTTACATTTTATTGCATAGATCATTTACTCAAAGTATCATATTAACTTAAGCAGGGAAATTGTGCACAGTCTAAGAAACAAGACAACTGCAAGTTACTTCAAGTGGTATTTACAACTTACTTAGAGCAAATCTCTGACTCATGGGTCAAATGCCAACATGGCATGGCCCCACTGAAGAAGTTTCTTGGTGTGTTTGTTTGTAGCCCAGCCAGAAGACAAGAGGGGATTTCTCGTGGAAGGGGTGGTGTTATGTTCTTTGGATTTAGAAAAGACTATTTAATATCATAAAGCTAGAGCTAGATAAATATGATGTTACATAGAACATAGTGTTCCCTAATCTAGTGTTACAACAATAATGATGTTGATAGTTTATCACATTGTATAATGTCTGTATGGCTTTCACATACTCCATCTCAGTTCATTCTCACTATTATCAGTGAGGTAAACAGAGCATATTTATTCACCCCATTTTGTAGATAATGAAATAATCATGGGAAATGAAGCTTAGAGACATTAAGTGACTTACCTTAATGGTAAGGTCCTATCGGTGCAAGAGGGCAAGGCAGCAATCAGCTTTATCCTCTGGCTAAAGGTCTCTTTGGTTTTTTGTTTTGTTTTGTTTTGTTTCTTGTCCCTTTGTTGTAAGAATCACTGGTGGCCATTCAATTCTCTCCATTTCTCATCTTCAATTTATGTCTCTCAGGTACTCTTTGTACTTTTGTTATAGGGAATCTGGGTCAATGAAACTAAATTTATAATTACTTGAAATTAGATTAAGTAGATTATATTTTAAAAATGAACCACATGCAAATAAGCATGGGCTTCTGTGTTAATTTCAAACATTTAGATATGGCTTTTGGAAAAATCTTGGACGAGAATTCTAATGTAGAACTCAAATGAATTACAAAGTAATTATTTCATAATTTAATTCAACAAACCACATATTGAGTGTCAATTTACATGCAAATCACAGTATTAGATATCGTGAGAGATAAAATAAATAAAATATTGTCTCTGCCCTTTGGTGGTTTATAAATTAAGGGAAAAAGAAGGACATGCTTCACTCTCTATTTTTTGTTTCCTCCTTTGTGGTGTTAGGATTCAAGAAGTTCAGATCCCCGTACTGGCCAGCTGCCAAAAAAAGAGAAAAAAAAAGGACTCAAGAAACTCACAATAATAAACTTTAGTAAAACAAGGTTCCCAAGTCCTCTGGCCTTCTAAAGTTACCTGCCCCCCTCTTCTTTTAAATAATCAAATACATTATTTTGTGTCACTAATGTACATTTGGCTGTAGGAAATTTAGCTCCCACTCTGCCCTAAATATTTCTGAGAATTCCCAGGGGATATTTAAAAGTCTTGATAATGAACAGCTATCAGTCTCCTTCCTAAATCTTGCTCAAGATTCTTTTATCAATCACTTCTGACACTCTCATCATTGCTTCTTCTACAGAATGTTCCAAATCTCTTCAATTTACTTTATTGCAAAAGGGTGCCAACACCATGCTGTTCTATCAGCTGTATCAGTTACATCTTGCCATGATAATGACATATAACAAGCAATCACAAAACCTTAGTGACATACAATAATATATGTTGTTTTACTCACGTGTCTTGGGTAGTCAGCTTTGTGGTTTTGCTGATCTTGTTTGGGTTTGCTGTCATGTCTGGAAGTCAACTGGCTGTCATCTGATTTAGTAGGGCCTTGGCTGTGACACCTGGGGAGGCTCGCCCATGCTTTCCATGTCTCTTGTTTTCATCAGGTGAGCTGGTGTATGTTGTCATGGCAGAGGGCAAGAGCAGGCACAGCACACTCACAATGGGGCTTTTCAAGACCCTGCTTGTGTTACATTGTCTCACCTCCCATTGCCTAAAGCCAGTCACATGGCAGAATCCAGCATCTGAGTGGGAGGTGCTCCAAAGTTACATGGAAAAGGCCACATGTATCAGGATAAATTCAGGAAGAGAACATACAGTATTTGAAGACATTGGGATGACCATGTTTCTGTCATTTTAACTACATACCGAGAAAAAGTAAGAATTACATTGAGGGAGGCAGTTATCACCTAAATAGCTCAAGTGTTTAGTTTCCAAAAAGTGAGTACTTGTAGATTACCTGAAATATAATACAGATGAGTTTAAGCGTTCTGTTTCCATTTTCGAAAATGTGTCAAGTGACATTTTTGAACTTAAAATAACTCATGTGCAATATGTTCATTTTTAGTATACAAAGTAATCAAAGAGCTGAGTGGTTTTGTCTTATTTTCTTTTCTCTTACTTTCTTTTCTTTTGTTCTTGTTCTTGTTATTTTCTAAAAGACCAGTTGAGAATTGGATCAGGAAATGAATGTAAATTATATTATGTTAAGTTTATTAAACCTTTGATAAAATGTTGACATTACAGATTGATTATATGTGGGAAAATTCATATCATTTGTGTTTCAGAATACCCAGTTACATAGATTTAAGAAATGCCCATAGGAAACACAATTAAAATACAATTAGAGAAAAACATTAAAAAATATTTTTCCAAAACACTATTTCCCTCTTTATAAAGAAAGATATGTACCCCTTCTCACTTAAAAAAAAAAAAAAGTTTCTATTATTTCTAGTCTTTTCCAGCACCTATTTTTCCTCATTTTGCTTTAAAAATTCTGTGCTCAGTAAAGTAAATATTATAATAGATGTGACATTCATACTGGAGTTCAGAATATTTTGTGTTCTCAATTTTATTGAAGTGAATTCTTATTTGAAAAAGAATTTTAAAAAGAGATCGTTGAATAAAACCAACCCCTACATAATAAGAATATAATTACTCAAGATTTTGAAAGTTTTATAGCATAAAATACTATAAAATAATCTCCTCAAACAGGAGAAGTCAAATTATAGCAATGGCGTCCCTGGTTGCCCTGATAATTTTTCTCAAGATAATTAGTTATTACTGTTTCCTGAACATCATTAAGGTCTATTTAATTTCAACAACCATTCAGATATTTATTATAAAATACGAAATAAGATAGTGGACACAAAGTGCCTAGTAACAGGCACTACCAGAGATTTCTATTTTTTAGACGTATTTTATGATGCATTTTGCTTTTATGGTAGAGAAGTTAGAAAACACCAGCAAGAAGGAAGAAAATAAAGAATCACCTTACCTACATCCTTCCAATTTTTTCTATGCATATATTTACATATTCATTCATACACAGCCTTACAGATGTGGCAATCATGTTTTTCAGCCTTCTTTTTACAATTTACACTATATTATAAATATTTTCTATATTATTACATTTTTCTGCAATATAGTATTAATTGTAGTATAGTTTCTAGTTTATAAGTGTACCACAATTTGTAATCAACTTGTTGTTGGACATTTAGATTATTTGCATTTTCCCCTATTATGAAAAAGTCTATGACACATGTTTTTCTTTATTTAATGTTTAGATTGAAAATTATTTTCTGAACATAGAAATGAAGGAAAACATAGAAACAAATTAATTTTAAAGTCCATTGATAAGGAAAAAATTTAACACAAAGATTAACATCCTTAATGAAAAAAGAACTCTTAAAAATGAATTAGAAAAATCTAAGCCCAAATTTGGGGAAGGACATGAGCAAATAAGTTACACATTCCATAGAAACACATGTGGCTAATAATTACATTCTAAGATGTTGTTTTGGCGGGGAGTAGAGGGGTTAAGGCCCCCATTCTCCCATCTCAGGACTCTGGGGGCTTCTGGCTCTGGCTCCCTAGTGGCCTGCCTGGTTGCAGTCAGGGGTGGGCAGAGCTGAGGCCCACGGCCCCAACATTTTTCTAGCTAAGTGAAGTTGCTGAGAGTTGTGAGGCCAGCTTATTTCTTGTTTCACTTCAACATCTGCCTTTTTTCTTTTTCTTTTGGTAGTAATTGTAACAATTTTTTGGTCTTGTTTTGTTTTACTTTTGCTTGCTGAAATAGGTACATGAACATTTCACTAAATTTTGCATGGAAAATGGTGATGCCTTTTTTTTTCCCCCCTGCATTCTCAGTTCTTTAACCTCAGGAAAATTTTCTTTAATTGTACATTTAATTTGCTACTGTTCCATTTGTTCTGATCTCTTCTTTAGAAACATAACCATCCCTATGTTCATTGTCTTCCATGTCTATCATCTTCTCATTAATTATTTTATCTTTTGTGCATTTCTACAATGCACAAGTTTGTCCTCTACAATCTCGTTACACCATATGTGGTACATAGAGCAGTGGTAGTGGGAGTCTGTTAGAAATGCACAATCCCACGTCCCAGACCTACTATATCAGAATCTGTATTTTAGCAAGAACCTTAGGTGATTTCCATGCACACTAAACTGTTAGAAAAATTATTCTACAACTCTGATTACATTTTCTACAATATAAATCCTGCTGTGTCTGGCATTTAGTGCAGATTTTAAATTAGTTGTTATATTTTGAGTTTTCTTGCAGCAACTTTCTAATCTCAGCATTCTGCCTTTCCATTGTATTGCACTCACCCTCCCCTTTTCTTCTATTCTATTATCAACTTATAAGTTTTCAACTTATAGTGTTGCTTTTTAGTTTCTCTATTATCTTTCTGTGACTTTCTCTTCATGGAAGCCAAGACCGCTTTGTTGATCATATCAGCCTATTGGAATCTTCTTCAGGATCTTGTATTTTTAAAAATGTATTGCCCCTTAACATTTTTGTTACTACTCTCTTTTATATAGCAAAATTTCCCCTCTAGAGGCCCAACATTTTTTGCGTGTGTTACAAATTCCCATACAGGGATTCAGTCCTGAGTCTTAGTGTTTGTCAATACACCAGAGAGTAAATGGTTAAGGTCCCATTCTTGGTAAACTTTCCAAATCTAGTTGGAATGCAGACTGATATGCTCAAATCTACCTCATTTCTAGTTTTTTTTTGCTGCCTTTCACCAAATGTTTCTATTGTATTCTGAGATAGTTTTCTTCCCTCAACCCACTGGCCCTCTGATTCTTTGAACTGGTTGGATACGTGAAGAATTTTTACCTCCAGACTTCTCCCCTCCCCCTTGTCTCTGACCATAACTTTTTTTACTTTTGCCAACAGTACATTCTTTAAGTCAAAGAGCCACAACCAGTTGCTTCTACATGCTGGGGGTTTCTGTCTTTGTATTCATACAGGAAACAAATAAGAAAGGATTGGGTCACTGCTCTGCAGCACGTCATAGAGAGCACCGTGAAGCAGAGCTTGGATGTTGATTTTACGTACTGGGGGCAAGTATAAAGCACTTTTCAGTCTTTTTTCAAGTTCTCTATCGCTTTCAATAAAATGAAGCCTATATCTGAGGCAAAACTTGAATTATTTTCTCCTAATCTTTTTGCTACCACTGGCAGAATTTACTTCAAGCTTCTGGCACAAAGTGGTCCAAGTTTCAGTATTGTGAATTTTCATCGGCTTGTGTGTGTTTTCATTGGCAGTTTAAAGGGAAATTGAGGGCCGACCCCGTGACTCACTCGGGAGAGTGCGGCGCTGGTGGCGCTGAGGCCGTGGGTTCGGATCCTATATAGGGATGGCCGGTGCACTCACTGGCTGAGCGTGGTGCAGGCGACACCAAGCCAAGGGTTGCGATCCCCTTACCAGTCACAATAAATAAATAAATAAAGGGAAATTGAGTGAGGCTTCCCTGAAATCATTAACTCCTCTTTTGAAGAAATAATCCCAATTGCTTTTACTTTACTTCATAAATTTTATCCAGAGAAGAGTTCAAGCCTTCCTTTACAAAATTGAACAATGTCTACCAAATAGCATGAGCTATTTGCCTTAAAATCCTTGGCACTTTCCCATTTTATTCCAAAATAGTTTGCCTTGCTTTTAAATCATGCATCACATCTTCACTTCCAAATTGAAAATTTTACTTTACATCAATCTCTCCTACACAACCTCACAAATTCAAGCTAAAGTGATTGAATTTTGTGTCAATAAAGGCAAACAAGAAAACATTAGTATTGAAATATAAATCAAAATATTAGAGTCTTTTCGTTCATTAAAAAATACAAAATTGTCTTTTAAAAATAAATATGCATTAGTGTTAAAATAAATTTTCTTTACAACAACAAGTTAACACATTAATCTTCTCTTTTAATATAGCGTATCTATAAGTTAACCTCTGACAAAGTGATTACAATGTCATATTCTTGTTTGATTTCTTTCTATGATGTAATATTTTTAGGCAGACAAAAATTCGGAAGTCGGTAATTATATTTTTGGGGGTTTATAATGAATAAATGTATAAATAAAACTTGGGGAATATGGACAGAATGTTAAGAACTAAGGTTTCTTTAAGGAAACAAATACTTTTACTCTAAGAATAGGAAGATTAAAGTCCAGAGTTGTATTACAAGACAAACTATGGGAATACTTATAGATATAGAACCACTACTCTTCTTGCTTTTACTTTTTACTTTTTTTTAAAAATCACGCTTTTTAAAAAGAATGCTCTCATTTTGGTGAGGAAGAAAGTTATCTTTAAAAAATTCTTTAAAAAAAGAAGCTTTCACATGTTGAAGGAGGAGGGGTGTAAACAAACAAAGAGAAAACTCTATTTCAACCATGTTATGTCTCTTACAGGTTGCTTATTTTACTCTAAGGCCCCCCCCCCCCCAATCTTGAACTGGTGATATAATTAAAAGAATTAACAAAAAGAGAAAGAGAGAGAGAAAGGGTAGGATACTGAATCAAGAATAAAAAAGAGATTTTTTTTCTTATTATTTTTCCTGCTTAGATTTAATTCAAATTAGCAGAATAGATGCTCCAAATTAGAGCTGTGAGCCACTGGAATGAACATACTTAGTCAAAATTTTTATAATTGAATGTGTCAGTAATCTTTCATCTGAGTGGTTGAACGTATCAGTAATCATTCATTTGAACTATTACATTAGCAATAATCAATTTTGTTAAATTTGCTGAATTATTCATAATCTACCACCAAACACAATGTGAAAAATCATCTAATATACAAAACTTATTTGGCAGTGTTTGATATATCTGTTTATGGATGCCCCACTGAGATGTGAAAAGTCACATTGATAGCACACCTCCTGTAAAATATAAGCTTTGTCGCTAATGGCAATGGATTCTGTGTATGACTCATCTTGTCTCTACTCTGTGTGACTAACTCTCAGATATGTTTCTTTCAAACTTCAACTTGATCTTTGAGTTTCTCGCTCTCTTCTCTCAATCTCTCCTTTCTCTCTTGTTTTTGAAAAAAGACACTGACACTATCCATCATGATGAACAAGAAAAGAGAAAAAATGAGATCAGTAGGTAACTTTATTAAGTTAAAAAATGGTGATATTTATTTATTATTGTCTCAATAGGATAAGATAATTTAAATTCTTATCAATATAAGTAAATCTACAGTTACCTACATCCTAAGATGACACACAAAGAAGTAGATTTGAAACTAATTGTGAGGCTTTCTCCCTACTGTAAGCCCTCCCCCACTCTCCAGATTTCTTTAGAGCTCATTTTTTTAAAAGACAGAAATAATATATGTTTCAAAGTTAAAATGCTTTTTTAATTCAAACAATTCAAAGGACAGAAAATAAATACTTTTCTCAGGCCCCAGGCTCTGTTTCATTTCCCAAAGACAGCTACTCTCAACAGTTTGTTTGTGCTGTTTTTGTGGTTATTGTAACTACATATGGTATTCACTTACTTCTGTTTGTTGCTGCATTTGACCATTGTGAAGTATGAAGTATTTAGCTCACTTGCACTTCTGCTTTTCAAATTATTATTTATAGCCTCAATATTAGTTCTCCTTGAAATAACACACTTGAACTCCCTCTCTATATTGATTTATATAATATCTACCACTTTCTACCACGAAAGATGGAGAAATTAGTGTACTTATTTTGCCCTTCCTGCCATCTCTTTTCCTTGATTGTCTTTTAGCTAAATAATTATTTTACATTGTCAAGAATCACAATTGTTACATTTTCACTGTAATGAAACATTCCCTATACATCATTCACTATAATGATCATATTCTCAAATTACAGGTATTGCTTATTTCACTTTTATTTGTATCATTAACTATTTTTATTCTTTTAAACCTTCTCTTACATCTTTTCACAGATCTTAGGGTGGGGGGGGGAGATCAACGCATTGACATACCAGTCTCTTCTACTTAATATTCTTTCTCCTTTTAAATTTTCATTTGTTTTGAAGGTGATTCTCTTTTCTTACGAAAATGATCATATATGTACAGGTAGATAGATAAATAGATATAGGTATAGACATAGATCTCCATAACTTTTCAGTGCACAAAATGTAATATTTTAATAAAATCCCTTATTTTACTTTTTGGAGATGATAGGAAATGCTAGATCTGGGAATCTTGGACAAAGCAAAGGAATACAGGTGCTTCATTTATTTATTCACCAAACACTGAAGTGCCGACCTTGTAGCAAACTCTGGGGCTATAGAGGTAAATGAACAACAACAAAAACAAAATCTCAAGACTCAAAGCCTAGTAAAGAACCTCACAATCAAGTATACCAAAACAGGAATATGTTTAACTACCATTGTATTCGGGGTACAAGCAGGAATAAACTTATATATTGATAAACAGTAAAATTATGAGAAAGAGTTTTCAGGATATACAAGGTTGTTAGGCAAGTTTGTTGAAAGAGTTGGAAAAAATATTTGAGAATGAGATAAATGATCTATTACTAGAATTTTAGGTTGATGTTAAATTGTCTTTATAATAAGGGATAAAGTAAGTAATATTCTAGTGGTTTAAAAACATGCCCACACATTTTTTGACACCCCTCCTTTAAAAGGTGGAGGCTAATTTCCCTTCCCTTGAAGGTGAGCCAGAATTAGTGACTGGCTTCGAACAACTAGAATGTGGTAGAAGTGACAGTCTGTGACTTCTGAGTCTGGATCATAAGTGACATTGCCGATATTACGTAGCTGTCTCTTGGGTTGTTTGCTCCGGAGGAAGTCAACCACCTGCTATGTCTGGAGAGGTTCACACGGGAGGATACAGCTTGGTAGTCATGTGACTGAGCCATGCTGGAAGTGGAACCTGCAGCCGAATCAAGGCTTCAGATGACCGGAGCTCTGTCATCTTCTGACTGCAACCTCATGAGAGACCCCAAGCCAGAACTGCCATGGTCATCTGCCTGCACATTTCCTGACCCACAGAAACTGTGAAGATAATAAATCCTTATTGTTTTAAGTCATTACGTTTTGGGGTAGTTTGTTATACTGTAGTAGATAACTGCCTGCAAATTGAGGTTTATTAAATCAGGAGTTGGAGGAGAGAAATAGAAATCAAATTCTATTATCCTGACAATTAACTCTAAAAGCTTATGATACTAGTTACTCTTTTACGTCATAGCATAATTGCTTCATTATTTTTATTTGTATTTTTTATGGGCAAAATTGATTATGGAAAAACCCAACTCAGCTGTTAGTGAAAGAGAAATATAAGTTTCATTTAAAAAAGAAGAATGGTTATGGGTTCTAGAAAAAAATAGACGGTCTAATCTCTTCTGAGCCCCTCCCCACAGCTTTTTTTGTTAGTTTATGTTAATTTATCCTCTTACAAGATTATTAAACTGCTAACTAAAAGGTACTTCAGCAGAGAACTGACATAAAAGAGTTTTTAACTTATTGTGCAATGAATAGACTTACGAAAAGATAACACACATTCTTCCATGAACTTTTTGAAATACCCTCATATTTGCTATTTGTACAATATGCCTACTATGAAATATAATTGATTGCATGATTTATATTTGTGTAAGTTTCCTTTCAAATAACTGTAAAAACATAGGTAGAGGTTTGACTCCCCAATGAGACTCCCCTTAATCCACCTCATCCCAACTAAGAAAGCTGTCTATCAACTGGGTGAATAAGGAAATAGTAGAACATGAACTATTGCCAGGACTTGTGGTCTTCTAAAGGACTTGTGCAATGACTAGCTCCAATTTTGTAATAAAGCACATAGATTTTTCTTTTAAAGGGACATTTATAGAAGAATGAAGTTTAAAGAATTTCTTTGATCTTAGAAATGACACATACCTCTGTAGGTTGATGTTATATTTTCAAGTGATTCTGGGCAAATATACTTTCTTGATTGGGATTCCCACAAAGAAATAAAAAACAGTTTTCTGCAGAGATTTTAGATACATTATAAAAAATTCATTGTAGGAAGAATATAAAATAAAAAGAACAGTTAGCTGAAATGCCTGCATTAGAAAATCCACAAAGCAATATTGCTTAATATTACTGAAAATTTTATTTGATCATTATTTTTTTAGATTCCTTAAATAAGAATTTTATATATGTATATACGTACAAGGATATGTATATCTCATGAAAAAAATATCAAAGTCAGATTTGAAGGAATAGTAGTCAGTCTAGAAAGAGTGACAATACGAAGCAGAAATAAAGGAAAGCTGTTGACAGAACTAAATGAAGCACAGGCATTTAGGAGAAATGTGGAGAGCTTGGATGTCAAGCTAGGAGAGAAGAAAAAGCTAATGAGATATACCCATATCCAACTGTTTTAAAGGATGATACTCAGAAAAAGAAGCCAAATTTATTTCTATCTACATCAAAATGTATGACTGGGTCCCCCCAAAATAAATAAGGTCTGTAAAGGCAATGTTGTGTACTGGTTAAGACTGTGGCATCTGGAGCCACATTGCTGGGCTTGGAAACGTAACTATTGTTGCTGTTGCTATTGTTAAGTTATTGTTAAGTAAACTATTGTTAACGATTGTGTCACTGTTTCTTCATCCGTAAGACAGGAAGAATAAGACTTGGATCTCCTAGGATTGTTGAAAGAATTAAGAGAAATGCAGTGTATAAGGGCTTTAGACTAGTGCCTAAGCACATGGAAAGTACTCTGTTACATGAGCTATTATTATAATATTATAATAATTAATGTTAACACTAAGGATAATAATAAAAGAGGCAAGAAGATCCCAAGGAACTAACTAAAATGACTTCCCTGAAAGAACCCATATTCAAAACCCTATTGAGGATTTTCCTTTCACAGTGGGTCACATGAGAGACTCAGTGTTGGATTAAATCTACTCCTGGGACGGGGGGTGGGGGGAGGGGAGAAAGGGTCACAAAAATTGATTACGTTGTATGGTGAGGAATATACTAATTATCCTGATTTGAGCATCCCATATTGCACACAGGTGTTGATATTCAATGCTGAATCCCAAAGATATGTACAATCAACTATGTTCCAATAATAAATAAATAAATTTTAAAAATTCCATTTGATATTAATGTAATCTATTGATCACAAATTCTTTCTGAAAGAATAAATAAAAAGTATGCAGCACCCCCCAAAAAATATTAAAAAAATATAAAACCCAAAAAACTACTCCTGAGGTGCTGAAAGAACTGAGACATTTCAGGAGAAAGTAGTCCAGATAGAGCACCAGAGAGACCCCTATGCTGAGACTGAAGCGAAAACAGAATTAGAAAGGAAAAATGTTAATCCTTTAATTTCCTTAAACTTAAAATCACAAATTGAAAGAGACTTCACGTTTGGCCTTTAATTTCTTTCTGGGAATTTAACAATGGGAGCCAGGGGTTCATTTTCAAAACTGGAGCTAAGGATATTATTTTAGTTCATAACCAGTCTCTGGTGAGTGTTTGCAGACTAGTGGCTGAGCATATTTTGAAATAGAAAATAGAAAAGAAAATGAATTATTTGCTTAGGGTATACCATGTCCATAGAGTTAAATATCTCTTTCTGACCAATTTCAGAGATTCCTGGGGCCCACTGCGCAGCTCCCCAGTTCCCTGGTCCAGGGAGTTGCAGACTCATGAAGGTGGGGCAGGACTGTCCCAGGCTCATTTTCTCCCTCGAGGGAGGCGGCTACTCCAGCATGGGCTTGGCTGTTTTACCTAATGAGATAAGAGAGAATAAAATATTGGACAGTGAGAACTTCTCTGTTTCTCTCCTGCATTTTTGTTTCTACCAATAGGTTTGATAAAACTCCTGCAAAGCTTCTTTCCCCCACTTGGGGGAGAGTTGGAAGGCAAGAAACAGTTCCAGATTTTCTCTCCATCCCATTTCTTACCCCTTGTCTATATTAGCTTCTTAGGGCTGCTGTAACCAAGTACCACAAACTGGGGGCCTTAAAACAACAGAAAGTTATTATTTCATGGTTCTGGAGGCTAGAATTCTGCAATCAAGGTGTTGGCAGGGCCATCCTCCCCACTGAGGCTCTAGGGGAGAATCCTTCCTTGTCTCTTCCTAGCTTCTGGCGGCTGCTGAAATTGTCATTCTCAGCTTATTATTGCATCGCACTAATTTCTGCCTCTGTTTTCACCTGGCCTTCTGCCCTCTTTATGTCTCTGTGTCCAAACTTTCCTCTTTTTATAAGGACACAAGTCATTGCATTAGGGCCCACCCTTATCTGGTATGATCTCATCTTGAATTGGTTACATCTGCAAAGACCCTGTTTCTAAAGAAAATCTCATTCACAGGTACTGGGGGTTAGAACTTGAATATCTCTTTTTAGGAAACACAATTCAACCCACAATGCTCCCTAAATGAAGAGATGGTAATTTTGGTTACTTAAAACTTGACATTCATTAGTACACATGTAATACTGGGCAGTTTCTTTATGCCTCATAGTTGGAGTTTGAAGATATCCCATGCCCGTGCTCATCTAGCACTCAGACACAAGTGGCCCTACTGCACTTAATTTGGCTGAGTGGTATTTATACCTGGTAGGCCTACCCACAGCAGAGAGAACCACTCTTCTCCGACTCACAACTTCTCCTGAGACTGGGTGAGCAATTCAGGTTAGGCCTACACTATGGAATTAGCTGCCTTCAGTTCAGAAGGAAGAGACTAGGAAGCCTCACTTTAGCTTCAGGTCTAAACTGCGGTCTTCAAACAGTTTATCAGAAGTACCCAATGCAGAGGGGTTGAAGCATGCTGGTCTAGTTTAATCAGGCAGCACTTCTTTTCCCATTTAGGTTGTAATCCTGCATATGTTTTAGTACCCAATGCGTCTAACTTACTGAAAGGAAGGAGTTGTGGAGGCAGTGGCATTTGAGCAGAGACGCGGTAAGATCTTGAGGAAGAACATTCCAGACAAAGGGAACAACAAGTGAATGTGGCTGGATGTGGGAGCTCAGATGACCTATATGAAGGTCAGAGTTACCTGGGAGAAGTGAACAAGGTGAAGAGGGCTCAGATATCAGGCCAGAGAGGGACCCAGGGTCTGGAACATGTTAGGTTGTACAGTGTGCCAAGGTCTTTATCCTTCATTCTAAGTGTGATGGGAAGCTCCTGACATGTTGAACAAGGGGTGACATTCCATGATGGAAGTTTCAAAGGCTCATCCTAGTTTGGTGTAGAGGAAAAAACAGAGAGAGACAAGGACAGTGGCAGGAAACCAGGTAGGAGGCTGCTACAGAGTCCAGATGGAGAGATGACCGTGAGAAGTCCCATTCAGGAGGGATTTTAAATATGGAGTAACAAGCTTACTGATGATTGGATGTGGAATGAGATAGAGATGAGTCCTGAGTCTCGGTTGATTCCAACTATGGGACATAGCATTCAGTAAAAATCACTGCCAATCATACTGGGTTGAATAGTGTCCCCAAATAATTCATGCCCTCCTGGAGCTTTAGAATGTGACTTTATTTGGAGATAGGGTCTTTGTAGATGCAGTCAAATTACGATGAGGTTGTGCTGGACTAGAATGGGTCCTAATCCAATGAATGGTGTCATTATAAGAGGAGGGAAATTGGGACACAGACATACACACACAGAGGGGAAAATGCCATGTGAAGAGGGAGGCAGAGATTGAAGTGATGCCGCCACAAGCCAAGAAATACCAAGGACTGCTGGCCAGCACTAGAAACAGGAAAAGTCAAGAAAGAATCCTCCCCCAGAGCCTTCAGAGAACATGGCCCTGCCTTTGCATTGGTTTCAGATTTCTAGGCTCCAGAACTGAGAGAATAAATTTCTGTTGTTTTAAGCCACCCAGTTTGTGGTGATTTGTTACAGCAGTCCTTGGAGACTTACACACCAATTAAGGTGAATACTGGTATTTTGTTTTAATTTGCTTTCTTTGAGTCCCGGTAACATATTTGCATAGGTCTGCGGACCAGTAGTTCCCCTTTTTAGTTTTCTGTTTATACCCTTAGCCTTTTTACAAATTGGTATCTTTGTGTTTTCCTACTGAGTTGTATGAGATCTTTCACATAAAAGGTTTTAACTCAATATTACATTTCCTACAATGTAGTAAGGTGGAATACGTATGGCAGTCTTTTGCAAACCTTTCAGATTTTCTGTTCTTTATTTAAGCACAGATTTTCAAAGGAAAAAGCATGGATATTTTGAAAAGGAATTTTAAAGAAAATTTCTCCAAGACCAGAATTGCTCATTTTACTTACATGTTATTATAATACTGGAATGCATAATTGCAAAGGTATTGCTTTCAGTAAAACTAAATAAGAGATTACTGTGGAATATGTATTCTTTCATACACTATATTTGCATATAAATTTTACCTCTTCATAGAAAGAGCCAAGCTTTCCTGCTGCTTCTGTTCTATATGTATGGAGGAGGCAGAAGAGAAGAGACTTCAAAATTATTGACAGTATAAGAACTACATTTAAACAGAGAATTTTGGAATGAACTCTGAATTTAATAAAATAAATACATGTTTTAACATGTATAATACATACATTTTGAAGCTATGTACTTTCTTTAAAATGTTGATGTTAGTGTTTTAAGGATAAAGATCATGTTTATAGTTTTTCTGATTTACCTGCATTAAGCTAGAACTAATTCCAACTACTAAGACGTACGTCAAGTCAAGCTTTTAAAAATGTGTATGTAAATTTCCTTTGTTTTTTTTTTTTTTTTATGTGTATACACTGTCTTCCCAAATTAAGTGTAAGTTTCCCAATCAAATATGAAGCCCCAAGTCATGGGCTATACTTACCTACTTCTTTTGTATAGAAAATACTCAATTTATAGATGGATTCTTTTATAAAGGGTTATTTGTAAATTGTTTGAAAATTTGAGAAAGCTTTCATCCAAATTATAAGGCAAGAATGCCACTGAACATGCTTTCGCTGTCATACTGGAGCACTGTCTAATCAGCCCGCCTGAGGGCATTTTCTAGGTTGCAACTTTTGTTTAACTTACTTTTTACTGTTAGTTGGGTCCCAGACTCTGAAAAATTAGATGTTACTTTGTTAGAGATTGTTAAATTGCAATTTATTTTTGTCTAGTAGAAAAGCAAATGTTACCTTTCTACTAGAAGAGATAACCCCAAAGGTTATAGTTTTATTGCCCTGAAGAATATTAATCAGTATTTTAAAAATCTAATGTGGCAATCATTTATTCAGCATTCTTTCTTCCATTGACTAATGAGGGTACTTCAAAAAGTTCATGGAAAAAAAGAAATGAACAATAATACAAATCTTTCTATGGACTCTTTGAAGTACACTTGCACATATACTAGTCTCTCCTTTCCTTCTTTGAACCATTACTGTTCCTCTGGTTCCCTCATTATGCTGTTAAACATCTTTCACATATGCTCACTATGTATTTGTAAGAGTCTTGTTTTTAACTTTTGGAAATTTATACTTTGAGAAAATGAGAACCTAGAAATAATATATACTGTGATTAAGTCCCAACCATGCCCCAAGTAAATTTAGTCCATGATATACCTGATATAATAAACAAATGTATTTTAGAAAATTAGACTCTTGCAATGACAGTAATTTTTTTAAATGTTGAGGAATTTTATCTTAATGAACTTTTTGATGACAGGTAGGTTTGATTAAAGGATGAGAGGAAAGTAGGTAGCGGGAGGCGTGTATGGTTATTTATTCAAACATTTGCTCAATAATTTTAGACATTTGATCTCATTGGTTCTTTACTGTCCACACTTACCTTAGAGCTTCTGATGTTTGTTCCCTGATGTGGGTGTGCTCCCAACATTGCTCTTACAGTTTTCTAGTCACAGGCTTGTTGTTGTGATAAATATTAACATTATGAGGCAGTTACTCTTATTAACGCATCTGCTTTACAAATGAGGAAACCGAGGAATGAAAAGTTAAGTAACTCACAGCTATTAAACTGATATCACAAAGCAGAAATATGAACTCAGGCAGGTTGAGGCCAGAATCCAACTAGTGAGCGTCACACAAGCAGAGTTGACTCTAAGTGCTGGCTTTGGAAATAGAGCTCACTTTTCCTAGGTCACCAGGAAGGAAAATTGAAGTCCAAGAAGCTCCAAGCAGTTTCCCCAGTGTTAACTAGCTGCTTAGTAGTAATTGAGCTTGTTTTGTTGTTTCACAGTAAAAAAGAGAAGTAAAGAAGAAAGGCTAAGGTTGGGAGACAAGTTGATATTTTTGTGATAATTGAGCAAAAGTTGGAAGAGAGGAAATTCACGGGAAAGGAAATTGTTTACCAAGGTGTGCTTGCATACTGAAAAGTTGCCTCAGGTAGAATTGACTGAAATGTGTACCAATAAAGGTAGAAGAAGAGGTTGAATATAGAGATAAGGCTGAGGGGAAAAAGCAATAGTGTGAAAGCACCTTACTGTAAGACAGTTCTCTGGGGTAGGTGGATACTGGGTGACAGTCCTAACCCAGAGCAGCTGAGCTGTTGTCTAGAGAAGCAGCAGAGCAAAGGCTAGGGAAAAGTCAGCAGCATGTAAGAAAATTTGGAAAATTGGGCTTTGAATCTTTGGATGTGTCTACACTGTCATTTATATTTTTTCACAACTATATAGCTATATCAGTACATGTTTTCATGAATGCTGTTGCTGATGATAAGACCCTAATTTACATAAAATAGCTAATTTTTAAGCTTCTTATTGCATAAGACATTACATTTTATAAGCCTTTAGTAGGCCTTTATTAGAGTCCGTAGCCTGCTGGGCTCATCATTGCAAATTGGTAGTGAGAAAAATGCAGAAATTTCCAACTCGAGAGAATGAATTAAGTGTATGACCATTGCAATTTGCTTACATTTACTTTTCCTGATCGATGTATTAAAATAAATGAATGTCTTTATTCTTAAGAAAAGCATGCTGAAGTATTTAGGAGTGAATTGTTGTGATATTTTTAACTTATTTCAATAGGTTAAAAAAAAGTGTGTGTGTGTGTCTGTAGGGAGAGAGAGAAAGAGCATGCAAATATGGCAAAATATTATCAATTGTTGAGTCTAGGGGAAGGGTATATAGGTTTTCATTGTAATATTTTTTAATGTTTCTGTAAAATTAAATTTTTTAACGCAAATTAAAAAAAGAAAAAACAGTATACTGAGTAGAAAAGTTTACTTCAGATTCTGGATTACGCTTTATATCCAGAATTGTAGTCTTGAGTGTTATTATTTTTAAATCAATATTTATTCCATAATTTTGTCTTATTTTTAAATATTTCCTGGACCGACCCCGTGGCTCACTTGGGAGAGTGCGGCGCTGGGTGCGCCAAGACCACAGGTTCAGATCCTATATAGGGATGGCTGGTGTGCTCACTGGCTGAGTGCGGTGCGGACGACACCAAGCCAAGGGTTACAATCCCCTTACCGGTCACAAAATAAAATAAAATAAAATAAAATAAAAATTTCCTCACTTTGAAATTATTTTTCATAATTTTGATAACAGCTATTGTTCATTTAGTATCTATATTACCTATTAGGAATTTTACATAGGTTATCATTAATCCTTACAACAATCCTAAAGGGTAAATATCATTGTCTCCATTTTTCAAATAAAAAGAGAGGCTCAAACACATTTATTTGCCCTTGGTCACATATAGCTATAATGTTCGTTCTGTGATTTGTGCCCAAGTCTGTCAGAATCCAAACTCTGTGCTCTTTTCATTATATCACCTGCTTTCCATGCTAAGAAATTTCATTTGTAGATGGGTGGGGGGATCCTTTGGAGGAGAGCCCTTTAGGCCAATTAAAATCTATTAAAGCCTACACTCTTATGCCAAATGAGCAGAAAATACTAGTTCTGCTGCTTTTATCTGTATCTTAAAGTCATAAGTACTAAATTATCAAAATCTGAATGCCTCTCCAAAAATCTTCTAATGCAAGTTCATTGCCTTATTGGCTTATCATAAGCAAGAGGTAACATGTTAATTGCATGTTTCTTAGCACTGTTTCAAAATATATTGGCATTTGGCTTGTTTCTTCAAGTTCCTGAGATTATCTACTTTCAAAGTGCATGTTCTTTGTTAGGTTCAGCAAAATGGAGAAAAGGGAAAGACAGACCTGAGCCAGCCACCATTTCAGCCAAGAAGCTTTATTCCACGAAGCGTGGAGGGGAGACCGGGTTAGACCAGCTTCCCTGAACAAAGAAAAGGAGGTTTATACGCCTTCAACGATCCTGGCAGAGTAATGGGCAATTTTGAAATCAGTGGTATGCAAGGTGACACAGCCCTTGTGGTCCACTAACATCTGGTCGGCTGGGACATAGGCTTCTAATTAGTGCCACCACTATATCAGTACAAAGTGTTTCAGCCTGAAACTGGCTACTGCAGCCCACAAGACGTCCCTTTGATGATGACAGTCATGTTTACCCCTTCCCAGGAGAGGAGTTTCGATGACCAGCTCCGGGAGTAGAAAAGGGCAAGGGGAGGGTGAATGTATGAAGAGTTGTTTAACATGGCTGTGCTGATTTTAAGCCAGCCATGAAGCCTAATATTCTTATCATTAAGTGGCACTTTCTTCCCATAAGGCAAAGCATTAATCATTCATTCAACAAATATTTATTGAGCACTTAATAAGTTCCTAGCATACCAGTATGCAATTTACTGAAAATCCTTTTGCCATCTTAACCACATTTTGTTAAACCACACTTCCTTTTAAAAGATAACATTACATGATTTTTTTCATCATGATTTTAAAGTTTTCCGGCAGTAGCAAAACTTTTATAGGACAGTTATCTGGTGGATTATTTTTAATATAACCATTTGCTTATAAACTCCAAACTAAACAAACAAGAATGTTTATGTATACAGTTCAAGAAAATTCACACTCAAACTTCTTCAAAGGTATTGATAAGGTTTCCAACATATTTGAAAATAAGGAATCCTCTTGACGTTGGGATGCTTGCAATAGGAGAAGACAGATGATATGTACGGGGATTATCGTTTCATTTTTACACTATTAAAGGAAAAAGATATTTGCTTGAAATCTTGCTCATGAAGCTTGGCTATATGACTGCATTCAAGGTAATGAAACTTACCTGTAATAGATAATTTCCTCATGCTCTGTTTGAAAAAGTGAGACTCTGCCAAGATTCTCTTTAACAGCAGCCCCAGGGATTGTTGAGCTCATTTCTCTACAGATCCTTTAAACACAAAGTTAGAGTCAATGATTGAATATACCTACGCTTGTGTTTGCATTTACTTATGCTTTTTTCCCTTTAGAGCTTGAATTGTGAACTGCTTTAGAAGTGATGAGAAACTTCTTCTCTCCCTTCCTCTATTTCATCCAACCTAGGAGCATTTCAGAGAGTAAGAGGGTCAATGTGTGAAGGGAAATTTAAAGGCAAGAATTCACTCAGCAATGACAGCATTTGCTTCTTCAGTTGCAATGGCTTTACCAACAGTAACAAGAGTCTCAGAGATCCAGCAAAAATTGGGAAATAGGCTACTTCTCTTCAGGAGAAGAGAAGTGTTTGCCCTTTCTAGGCTCTTCTTTCATTTTCAGCTATGAAGCTTCTGTGGCTTGAATGTCCTCCAAGCTCATGTTGAAGCCTATTCCCCAATATGGTATTTGAAAGGTAGGGCCTTTAATAGGTGATTGGACCATAAGGGCTATGCCCTCAGGAATGGATTAATCCATTCATGGATTAATTGGTGAATGGGTGAAAGGGTAATCATGGAAGTGATACCCTGTGTTGCTGCGGGACTGTGCAGAGTCTCCACCAAGAAGAAGGCCATCACTAGATGCGCTCCCTTGACCTTGAACTTCCCAGTCTCCAAAACTGTAAGAAATAAATTTCTTTTCTTTACAAATTACCCAGTTTCAAGTATTCTGTTATAAGGGACAGAAAATGGACTAGTACAGAAACTTACCTTTTCCAACATCTTAGTGGCCTAAAGCTCTAGGTACCTTTAATTAGGGATAAAATTTTCAGTTGAGAAACCAAGTTACATCAAGATATTAAGTTCTTTTTTCATAGATATGTGTGTTTTAAAAAAGCAGATACATGGAGAAAGCAGAGGAACACTGATGGGGAAGTTTTAAGAGTCAAAAGGATCCTTTGATATGCTTCCAGTTGAAACATGTTGGCAGCTTTCTGTTTGATATATGAATATACTATGGAGGTCATCATTAATCATTAAAAACAGATAAATGGATGGATGCACTATCAAACTGGGTTACTTCTGGTCAGATATTAGGGAATTAGTTGGTATCTAGGTTGCACAATTTTAGAAAGTCCAGGAAAGTGTCCCTGGCCCTCATTATTTCCCACATCAGAGAGTGGTGATATAGAAATTTGATTCTTTGGTTTAGACTTTTGCTCTTTGAGAGTGATCAGTGGAAATCCAAGCACCGTGGTTGTGGTAAGTCATACAGTTATTGCTTTTTTCACCTTAGAATAAATGACTTCATCCGTTGTCTGAATTTAGTGCTGCCAAATGAGAATGAATTGAACAGGCCTGAAAAGGATTCTCTGGTAGGCATCATTTACCAGCCAGGCTGCAATATGAATTTCTCAACAGTCAGGAGAGGTGGTTGGGAAAGAAGGCCTAGTCCCTGCTCTTAGCAGCAGGGTGCCCTTGGGAAAGACACCTCTCTTCACTTTCTCAATTCTCTAGTTTTTAACAAGGGAATTAGATTAGAATGAGCTCCAAATTCCTGTACAGCACTAATGTTCCATCAAGTACAGTCTCTCCCTTCCACCATTCTAAAACCCAGTGATCTGGTGAAGAAGTCTACATGCGTCCTGTCTACACCTGTTACGAAGTTTGATTTCATCTTATTTCACCTTTTCAGAGTAAAGAGTTTAAGGTATTTGCTCATACAGAAGCTACTTTACCTCCTGCTATTTTAGTTACATATGCTTCTTTGACCCTCTCCAGACTCGTTAAATCATCTTTAAAGTTTCTTGACCCAGAACTTCTTTTCAGAGACAAGAAGCATATTAAAGAAACTACGCAAGACAAACTGCCTGTTTCACAATTCATTTCCTTCTTGAAAAATTACTAATTCTTTTAACCAAATAACAACCCACACTAACGTTTTCAAGACCTAATAATGCTCCTAGCTGTCTTTGCTAAGTGATGAGTCACAATCATTGTCTTATTAATCGAGTATGGATTACTTTTACTGCACCAGGTTATGTTGCTTTTGTCCCTACCAAACCTTATCTACTATTTTAAGGCCTGGCTGCATTGCCCAACCCACAAATACTGTTTTTGCTACCTCTTGGGTGCCACCACATTTTCAAGTATAAAACAGGAAGAACAGACCTCCTTCCTCGGAGTAAATTGTGCTTTTTCATCTTTCTCTCTACTTTATGCTCAGGAACATAAATCTCAGCAGGGTCCCTAGAAGACCTAGGACAGAACCAGGATTGTACCCCCCAATGTAAACTCTAGGGCTTGAATACTGATATATACAAGATTAGTGAATGGTGCCTGTGGTTCTGGGACTGGACTGGGGATTTTGTATGAGTGGCTTTGACGCTGCTGTATCAGACTCATGAATCACAGATGACCCCTATCCCTGTGCTGAATGTGCAGTTGTTATAGAAGTTAAAAACTATCCACACTAGAAGTATACCTATTAAACCAAAGTGCTATCACTCCTGTGAGGCCATTCTTAATGCTACCTGATGTGTTTTCTGAGGTTACTCAATCATTTTGCAATCATATTTTTTGTAACTGTTTCCTTTATTCCTCTTTCAACATGATTCTGTAAGGGCAGTAGAAAAATAAGATTCAGTTCAGTGATCTACATTAAATCCTAAACTATAATTTTTTTTTGAAGTAAGTGGAGCATGAATCCAGAGATGAGTATGTAAGAAAAATTGTGCAAATCAATTGGCCCATTTTTAGCAAAAAGAATCTGGCAAAGCACATGCACTGGTCATGAGGCCTTCATTAATTGCATAAGTATTTATTGAACCCTTAATATTTTCCAAACACTTTTCTATTTGAACATGCAAATAAGGTACCTCACTCTTTTAAAGGCTTACAAATTAGCAGAAAGCCCAAACAGAAAACAAGTAAATCTAATTGCATATAATAAGTGAGGTTTAGGATACACAGAAAATGAACTTTGAAGGCAGTGAAAACAACAGGAAACTCCTATTACCTGGCACTTTACGCATATTAAATTTTAATCTTCATGACAACCTTGTATCAGTTTGCTAGGGCTGCCATAACAAAATACCACTGACTAGATGGCTCGAATAACAGAAATTTATTTTCTCACTGTTCTGGAGATTGGAAGTCCAAGAGAAAGGTGTCGGCGGGTTTGGTTTCTGCTGAGGCCTCTCTCCCTGTCTTGCAGATGGCTGCCTTCTCACTGTGTCCTCACATGGTCTTTCCTCTGTGCAGGTACATGTCTGATCTCTCTCTTTCTCTCTCTCTGTGTCTGAATCTCATTTCCTTATGAGGACACAAGTTGTATTGGATTAGGGCACACCCTACAAATCCTGTTTCAACCTAATTATGCTTTAATGGCCCTAATCTCCCAATACGGTCACATTCTGAGGTACTGGAGGTTAGGGATTTTGCACATAAATTTTGGGGGGACACAATTTAGCCCATAACAAACCCTATTAGGTAGGTATAGTTATTATCACCATAGATGAGACACAAGTAGGTGAAGTAATTTTCCTGGGATGTGAGCTCCAAGATCTGTGCATTTAATCATTATGCTTATGTTTTAGAAAACTGTCAATGGCGGATATCTCTCACCATATACAAAATCAACTCAAAATGGATTAAAAAATTAAATGTCAGTTCTGAAACTATGAAACTACTAGAAGTAGTTTCCTACATAGGGAAATGCTTCATGACATTGATATTGGCAAGGATTTTTTGAACAATACCTCAAAAGCACAAGCAACAAAAGCAAAAATAGGTGAATGGGATTAGATCAAATTTAATCAAATTAAAAATAGATGAATGAGATAAATCAAATCAGCACAACAAAGGAAACAATCCACAGAACGAAGAGACAACCTACAGAGTAGGAGAAAATACTTGCAAATGACACAAGGGGTTAATATCCAGCATATATAAGGAACTCAAACAACTCGATAGCAAAAGAAAAAACAAAAACAACAACAAAAAACCCATTGAAAAATGGGCAAAAGATCTGAATTGACATTTTTCCAGAAATGACATAACAGATATATGAAAAATGCTTGACTTCACTAATTATCAGAGAAATGCAAACCAAAACCACAATGAGATATCATCTCATCCCAGTTAGAATGGCTGTTATCAAAAAGACAAAAAATAATAAATGCTGGTAAGGATGTGGAGAAAGGGGAACTCTTATGCACTGCCGGTGGGACTGTAAATTAGTACAACCACTATGGAAAACAGTGTGGAGGTTTCTCAAAAAATGAAAAATAAAACTCCCATGTGATCCAACAATCCCACTAACTGAGAATATATTCAAAGGAAACAAAATCAGTGTGTCAAAGAGATATTTGCACACCCATGTTTACTGCATCACTATTCAGATAAGGATAGACAAGATATGGTATCAACCTAAGTGTCCGTCAACAGATAAATAAAGAAAATGTGGTACATTTGCACAATAGAATACTATTCAGCCATAAAAAAGAACAAAATCCTGTCATTTGCAGCAAAATGGATGGAACTGATGGTCATTATGTTAAGAGAAGTAAGCCAGGCACAGAAAGACAATTATCACATGGTCTCAGTCATTTGGGGAATATAAAAAAGTTGATATACAAGTAAAGAGTAGACTTGTGGTTGTCAAAGACTGAGAGGGATGGGGGTGGGGAGGGTGGGAAGAGTTTGGTGAATGGGGCTGGAGGGGAAGAAGATGGGAGGGGTTGGTCAATGGATACAAAGTTACAGTCAGATAGGAGGAATTAGTTCTAGCATTCCCATACACAGTAGGGTGACTATGGGACTATGGTTAACAATAATATACTGTATATTTTAAAATAGCAAGAAGACAGGATTTTGAAATTTTTGCCAATTACATGTATTGAAATGTCACACAGTACCCCACAAATAAGTACAATTATTATGTGACAATTAAAAGTAAATAAATAAGAAAGCTAAAAAAGACTGTTAATCACACTGAGATTTTAAAAATTCTCTCCGCCCCCCCCAAAACAACCAATGCCCTCTGAAATTTTGTATTCATTTCTATTTCATTTTTAAAAAAATCTTGGTAATAACCCATTAAATTGATTTCTTGACACACTAATAGGTTGTGGCCCACATTTAAAAAAAAATGTAGCTCTTGTGGGCAAATGTGAATTCTTCTCAATTAGTGATCCTAATGCAGAATTCTGGTGTCCTATAGTCTTCAGTTATCTAAAGGCAACTCATGAGAAGGAAATTACATTCTCTTTAATGAAAAGAAACACATACAATTCAACATTTTGTTTTATTTTTGTTCTGCTGAGTGCTACTTACCTGTTCTTCCGGTGTCCTGACTGATAGAGTGACCACACAAGGAATTAAGAGCAAAACATATAAATATCACTTTTATTTTAATGACACTCTCCCTGCATTGGTGAGCACTGCTGGGTCTCCTTCCCCCACACTGTGGTTTGAACATAACCATCTTGGTGCAGTAAAAGAACTGGGGGAATTGCAGATTTCCCAGTAGGGTATGGCAAGTGATGTTTACTGCCCCAAAGCAGGAAACAGAAAAATCACGTGGCCTTGCAAGGATGTGTGTGTGTGTGTGTGTGTGTGTGTGTGTAAGTATGTACAGATGCATAAGAGCCAAGGATAGACAGTGAAGAGAATTAGCTCCAAGGAATAAGGTCACATATAGGAAATGACCTTTAATACGTTAACTTGTTCTGTAAAGAAACATGGGCCACTGGATATCAGCCTCATCAATTTTTCCAGTCAAGTAAGTCTCTCTTCTTCTCTTGGAAAGAAGCTGGTAAAAGGTGAAAAGAATGAAGGCAGCTTCCTCCCCAGAACATCCCCAAGAAAAGAAAGTCCCTAGCACTTTCTGAGAGGTCAGACAATTGGACGGGAATACCTATTTTATGAACCAAGAGAGGAATGTGGGGAAAGGAAGAGAAGGGTTCACTCTAAATTTGTTACTTAGCATTTTTAGATGAGCATTTATGTATGCCACAAAATAAAAAAAACACTAACGCTTTATAAATGTGGAAAGACTAGTTATCACAACAAGGTAAAGTACAGTATATTTCTCTCTTAGCGGAAAAATATCAGAATCTCTTGTAGGTCAGGGATGGAAGATATTAGTTTGAAGAAACTCTTCTATCAATATTGATAAGCCCCTTCACTCTCTCTATCCCCCCTACACGCACAAATGGAGAATCACTGATCTCAAGCAAGAAGGGAAAATTGCCAAAAATAAATCCCTATGGAATATCATATTTGAGATTGATTCAAATAAAGATGAAATTATGACATATAACAAGAATCTTTTAGAAAATTGAGAGAACGCCAAATGATAGCGAACTCCCAGAAACTAAACGTATAAGATTGTTTTAAGAAAGAAAGAGTAATTAATTTCAAATGTTGCTGATTGGTTAATAATATTATTGTTATCATTTTTAATGATAATAATGTCTCAAGTTGTTTTGTACATGTTATCTCCTATGATCTCTCAAGAATTGCATGAGGTAAATAGAAGGTCAGAGTGTGAAATAACTCTCTGGGATGTGAATGCAGGTCTGTGCGATTCCAAAGCCCATCCTCTTTCCATGCTGTTCTGTGAGGTCATTGGTGGTCTTGGTAGGAATGGTTCTGGCAGAATATTGAGTATGGAAGCCAGAGAGCTTTGAGTTGACACAGTTAAGGGGATTTAAGGGAGGACTGGCAATGAGAACACCTGATATTGAACTGCGACAAAAAATGAGAGAGATGAAATCAGAGAGGGGAAACGGAACCCAGCTTATGTTTTGTTTTGTTTATAAGGTGCAGTTTTGTGTAGTGATTAAGAGCATGTGCTTTTCATCCGGACTGTACCTATTGGGATCCTAGGCTGCTCTTCAGCTCTGTGTTGCTTAATTTCATGGAGCCTTTGAGTGCTCATCTTGCAGGGCATTTATGAGGATGAAAAAGGAGCTGTTACATGGAAGGGCTTGGTAAGTATTAGTTATTATTTTTAAAGTTTTTATGCTGAGAGAAAGAAAGGCGTAAAGAGGAAAAGATTGACAATGCCAGAAAGGAAAGGAATTCTCTTTTGTCAATGCCCTTTGGTCAAACACTACCAGCAATATACCTGTGATGGAAAACTTTAAATTTATTCCTTTTGGCAGCAAAGGAGAATGCAAACCTTGAAAAACTAAGGGATATCTCAGTAGGGGGCTGTTAGAAAATACTTATTGCAGAACTTTTGCTTATGTTAGATGATTTGGGGGCAGTTCTAAGGAGGGAGAGCTTTGCTTTGGAATGAATACTGTTAGGCAGCAGGAGTAACTCTGATTGGATATCCAAATAGTTCTTCTCTTGGAGAAAAGGCTACATCTAGGTCAATGATATACTTTGCAAAGAAGCAGCAGTCTCTCCTATTAGCCGGGATAGGGAAATGCTTGCTCGTTTTTATGGATCAGACAATGTTTATGTTTTTGTCTGTGTTCAAACATGATTACAGACTGATCTTGCTTTTGTCTTGATCCATCACAGTCAAAGAGTGGTCTTGTCTGTGAATGTTCTGTGAAAATTTAGTTTCAGCAGGAGAGCACCAAGGCCTAGCTATGAGTGCCAACCAGGTAGCTCTAGCATCAGAAAACCTTTTAGAGAAAATGTTCAACTAAAATTGAAATTGTTTGCACTAAACAAACAAACAAACAAACAAACAAAACAGGCCATGTTGGATATTACAGTTTAAACACTGAAGCAGTTCAAATAGTGATGTCACAATTAACTCTTACTTGTTTTTGTTTTGGGCGCCACACTGTAACCTAGTGAGCTAACTGGCCAGCCCTCTTTTACTTTGATACTAGGCTAATATGCACAGACATGTAATGGATAAGATGTTTAAGAGCTTCTATATACATTATACCTTTCCCTCTCCCTAGACTTAGAAATATCTACTTATTACAGGTTGTCTTAATTCATTTGTGCTCTTTAGCAAAATACCACAGGTAATTTATGAACTAGGTAATTTAAGAGCAATAGAAATTTATTTCTCATATCATGGAGGCTGGGAAGTACAAGATTAAGATGCCAGCACGATTAGTGTCTGGTGAGAGCTGTTCTCTGCTTGCAAGAAGGTGCCTTATTGCTGTATCCTCAAGAGTAGAGGAATGCTGCATCCTCACATGGCAGCAGGGATGGAAGGGCAAGAGGGGCAAACTTCCTCCATAGAGCTTTATTATAAGGGCACCTAATCCTATTCATAAGGGCTGAGCCCTCATGACTCAATCACCTCCTAAAGGCCCAACCTCTGAATACTGTTGCATTGGGGATTAAGTTTCAAACATGAATTTTGGAGGAGGAAAAAACATTAAAACCACAGCATAGGCTTAAGTCTTCTTTTTTTAAATCTTTCCAAAATCTTTAGTATTGTGGAATTGCAAAGACCACTTATTTTGGATAATTTATTCAGTTATATTCTACATATGTTTTTTGAGCACTTACTATAGGAGAAATATCATGCTAGATACTGATGACAAATTTCATGTTTTATATTTAAAGGTCATTCAAAGTACTTTCAGTTTTGGGTTCCTTTCTTTAGCTACAGAGATAAGAAAAAAAAAATTCACAGACATCATTTGAAAATATTTCCTTGAAAACAAAGCACTTACACTTAAACTGTTGTTGAATGGCAATCAGGAATCAGAACAATGAATACAGTATAGATTTTTTCTTAGATGCTGATGAGTTTGTAAAAGCCTATTTTTAAAATGTTGCAATGCTCATACTTTACATTTCTTAACTTTTCTTCCAAATATCCTAAAATAGGACACAGACACCACAGAGAGTTTTACACATTTCTGGAAGAGTCTCCTGGCAATGGAATGCAGATGATTTGGAGAGAATAAGGCCCATCAGTTGTGACATAGGTAGTCCATCAGTGGATGAGCTTAGGGTGATGTTCCAACCAGCAAACCAAAGGATTCTCTGCTCTGCTAATAACCTATGTGACTCTTAGTAAATTCTCTCCTCAAAAAGTTTCTATTTTCAAAGTAAATTTCAAGCACAAAATATGGGAGTTTCAAAAGAAACTAACATTGTTGGAAATCAAATTTTAAAATAATGTAATTCAGTAACTTTTTCTTAGAAACATAGAATTTCTGAAATAGAAGAGATAATAATATTATTATTGTAATAAAAATAAATATTTGTTGAATGTTGATCTTGTTTTATATACACATTACTCATCAAATTATTACACAAATTTTAGAGTGGAAAGATTTAAAGAAAGGTTAAGTAAACTGCCTAATGTTAAAAAAATAATAAAAGAGAGAGAGAGAGAGAGATAATAAAAGAGAGAGAGAGAGAGATAGTAAATGGTGGAGCTGGGGTTAGAAACCAAGTCTGTTTGACTCTGGTGTTAATCATTATAGTAATAAACTAATATTTTTGAGTGCCCGTTATATGCCAGGCACTGTTCTAACACATTATGTATATTTTATTATTTAATTATCACAATTCTGTGAGATACATATTATTTCATAGGCATCTATAGGTTAAGTAATGGCCTAATAGTTATGCAGCTAGTAACCAGCTCATAATTATATCACACTTGCTCTTTGGTTGAATAACAAAGTTAGCTTATATAAAGCAAATATTAATAATTCTGAAGGGAGAAATAGACAGCAATACAATAATAGTAGGGGACTTCATACCCCACTTTCTATAGTGAACTGATTATCAAGACTGAAAATCAATGAGAAAACATTGGACTTGAAAAACACTTTAGACCAAATGGACCTAACAGATCACAAAACAAATCTTAAATTTCAAAAGATTTAAATCATATCAAGTATCTTGATATGGTATGGAACCAGAAACGAGTAACAGGAAGAAAACTGGAAAATTCACAAATATATGGAAATTAAACAGCATGCTCCTGAACAATCAATGAGTCAAAGAAGAAATCAAAAGGGAAATTAAAAAATATTTTGAATATGTTCAATTATTACATGTCAAGTAAAAATTTTTTTTAAAATCTTGAGACAAACAAAAATGGAATCGCAGTATACCAAAACTTATGGGATGCAGCAAAAGCAGTTCTATGAGGAAATTTATAGTAATAAATACCTACATAAAGAAAAATGAATGATCTCAAATGAACAACCTAACTTTACACCTCAAGGAACTAGAAAAATAACAAATTAAGCACAGTGAGTAACAGAAGAAAATAACAAAGAACAGAGCAGAAATAGATGAAACAGAGACTAGAAAAACAATAGAAAAGATAAAGATACTAACAGCTGTTTTTTTAAAAAAGGCAAATAAAATTGGCAGACCTTTAGCTAGGCTAAGAAAAAAAGACAGAAGACTCAAGTAAATTAAAAATGAAAGAGAAGACATTGCAATTAATACCAGAGAAATACAAAGCATCTTAAGAGACTGCTATGAACAATTATATGCCAACAAATTGAATAACCTAGAAGAAAGGGATACATTTTTAGAAATATGCAACCTACTAGGACTGCAACATGAAGAAGTGAGAAATTTGGACAGATTAAAAATGAGTAAGGAAATTAAATCAGTAATCAAAAATCTTCCATCAAAGAAAAGCCCAGAAACTGATGGCTTTACTGGTGAATTCTACCAAACATTTGAAGAACAATTAATTCCAATCCTTCTCAAACTCTTCAAAAAAACTGAAGAGGAGGAAACTCATTTTACAAGGCCAATATCATGCTGATACTAAAGCCAGACAAGGACACTACAAGAAAAGAAAGTAACAGGCCAAATATCCCTGATGAATGTGGATGCAAAAATCCTTAACAAAATACTTGCAAACTGAATTTAACAGCACATTAAAAGGATCACACAATATGATCAAATGGGATTTATCCCTGGGATAAATAATATATACACAAATTAATGTGTTAAACCTTCCATTAGCAGAGTGAAGGACAAATATACTATAATCATCTCAACAAATGCAGAAAAACATTTGAAAAAATTCAACATCTTCTCATGATGAAAACTCAACAAATTGCCAACAGAAGAAATGTACCTTAATACAAATAATGACCATATATCACAAGCCCACAGCTAACATCATACTCAGTGGTGAAATTTGAAAGCTTTTCCTTTAATATCAGAAACAACACAAGGACAATTATTTATATTGTCTTAGGACAATCTTGGAATCTCTACTAATTTGCAAGTGAGCCCCACATGGCTCACTGATATTCAAAGTCGCCACACAAAATTTACACATTTTTAGCATATTTACGTGAACTAAGATTTGTAAGCCTCCTCTATGTCTCATATGATTTACTAATCTTTCTTTAGGTTATATTTATATATATATTTTTAAAATTAAAATGTCCCTTCTACTTAAAACATATTTTGTTATAAAAACTTTTAAGATGCACCATAAATCCAAACGTATCAATATCTCAGAAATAATAAAGTTTTGCCACATAGGCTTTATCCATGCACTTTTTCTTTTCTTTCCTGTTGCTGAAGTATTTTAAACCAAATAATAGATATGTTATTCTACCCTTACATATGAATTTTTAAAATTATAGATATTTCCATATATAACTACAGTATGCTCTTTCCATTTTGAGAATGGAAAGATAATTTCAGAAAAGATTGCTTCTAAGCTACTTAAACTCCACACAAGAGAAGGAAGGTCAGCTTAAAGAAATCTAAAAATTGTATTATGGTTGCAAGAATTTTAATAGTAGTTCTTTACATTATTTTTCATTTCTAGGTGAATCAGCAGATTAGAAATCTTCTCCGCCTTATCATGGAGTACCCAGAATACTCCTTTCATTTTTGTTTTTATGTCCAAACCACACGTACAAGAAACACAGGATTTTTAGAGCTGTACATCATTTGTAAACAACTTGCTTTTTCTTCTGAATGACTAACATGAAAGAAAAATGTTTTAAATAGCTTGGGGATCACCACAGGAAGTCTAGGGCACAAAGTTAATTGTGTAAAATATTACACACATTGGGAAAAAAAGGGAACATGCAAAAAAGAAACCCAATGAACTACTAAATTTCAATGTTTTAACTTCCAGGTTCTACATTTTTCTCCCAATAGTTTAGTTTTGAGCGTTTTCTTAATCTTACAAATTTGTTTTAATCGTTTTTTGTAATGTGTCATTTCCTTTAATTGTAAAAATAATTGATACCTATCATACAGAGGAGATTTAATGAACAAAGTGATAAAAATCATCCAAGAATGCCAACACCCAGAAATAACTAATCTATGTTAATGTTATATAGATAGATACAGACAGATATAAATAATACTGTTTTTATACTTTACCATTGTATTATGCAGTGTTTCAAACATACTATTTCAACTTGTACTGTACCATGATATTGGCTAACCATTTGTAAATTTTTTGGATATTTGGGTTTTTTACTTTTTCTTTTTTTCTTGGTATTATACATACTGTTTTTTAATAACATCTTTATTGAGACAGAATTCACATACCATACAATTCACCCATTTAAAGTGTGCAATTCAATAGTTTTTAGTATATTCACAAATATGTGCAAACAACCACCACAGTCAAGTTTAGAACATTTTCATCACCTCAGAAAGAAACCCTGTAGGCTTTAGTTACCATTCCCCTACTCACCCATCCCACTTTCTCCCCATCTCCCTACTCTAAGCAATCCCTTTCTACTTGGTCTTTTGTGACTGGCATCTTTCATTTAGCATCATGCTTTTAAGAATCTTCTGTAGTATATTATGTATTAGAACTTCCTTCCTTTTTATGGCCTAATATAGTTTCACTATATGGATATACACCATTTTGTTTATCTATTTGTCAGTGATGGTATTCAAAAGATTTTTTTTTGTTTACTTTATACTTGGATCTTTAATTTTCTCACATTAAAAACAAGATAGGCGAATGCACTTGTTCTTAGCCTTTTGCCATAATGCCATTACAAATCAATTTGAGAGAATGCATACAATTCTTATACTGTTGGGAATATGCAGCAATTACATTACTTCAGAATGCTATTTTTTTTTTGTAGAATGTATACTCATGGGAGAGTTAAGTAATGCTAAAAAACTAGCATCTTAATGAAAATTGTGTAGTGATACTATTCCTGTTCTTGAGCAGTCATTTTTTTGTTTAGTTTTATTGAAACATAATTAATTATACATATTCTTGGGGTACAGAGTTAGCTATGGGTATTTGTGTACAATGTGTGATGATCACATCAAGATAATTAGCATATTTATCATTGCAAAACATAATCATTCTTTGTGTCTATTAACTAATTTCTCCCTATACCCTGTTCTGCTCCCCCATCCCACCTCTAGTTTTTCTCACAAACTTGCGTTTCTAAATGAACTTTAGAAACATCATATTTAGTTCCACCAATGATAATAAAACCACTGTCATTTTGATTGAGATATGTTAAACTTGTAAGTTAATTTGAGATGAATTAATGTCTTTATAGATCTTTATTATATTTAGTTATTTTCATCCAGAAATCCATCTATTTAAATCTCAACATGTTTTTTAATAATTTTAAAGGTGTTTTTTCCATATATGTATATTTATTTTTGTATGACTGCACGTATGTCTTGCAAGGGCAATCCCTGGGATTTTTTTTTTTTGCATTTATTATTTTGTTGCTATTTATGTAAACTCTTTTTTTACTGTTATATTAACAAACTCTTTACTGTTGTTATATTGCAAATTATTGTTTTAACATAATGCTTGTATTCTACCACTTTACTAAACTGTCTTAGTAATTCTAAGATTTTTGCGAACATTCTCTTAGGTTTTCTAGACTCATGAAAATATCAGTTGCAAATAATGAAGTTCTTTCAAATAGTTACTTTTTTCTTTCTGTTTATGTTATGCCCTGTCAAGAATTTCCAAAAGACTGCTAAATAACTATAGCTGTTTGCCTCATTAGACACTGAAGCATTTTCCTGATGGTAAATTGCAAGTCATTATGAGTTCCGTAAAAGCAGAGCTCATGCTTCTTTTTTCTTTCTTTTTTTTCTTTTTCTTTTTTGAATCTTTTGCACCTATCACAATACCTAAAATAAGGGAGGTGCATGATAAATTGTATTTCATCAATAATCAATAAATTTTTTAAGTGAATAGGAATGTTTCTTAGGTTTTCCCATTAATTATGATCCATGTTAAGGATATAACTTTTTATTCACAGATTTATAAGTTTGTTTTTTAAATAATGTTTACTAAAATGCTTCCTAAATACAAGAGTGGGGATTACCAGTACTGATTAGTTAAATGTTTCTAGAGGACTATTCCCCCTAAAATATAGATAATCTATATGGTCTTTTTTAGGATAAACTTTACAGTAGGAATTCATGCTAATAAAAAGATATCTCATAAGTGCCTATTCATACAACTATGCTTTCTGTGTTCATGATGTATTCATTCCTCAAAAATATAATCTGTATGAATATGGAGGTAAAGAATTGTATGGCATAAATTTACAACCTTTAGTTTTCCTTGGAACTATGCTGTAGTGGATTGAATGTCCCCCCAAAGTCATAAAGCTTGAATTGCATCCCCCAGGTTTTACGTATTAGAAACTTGGTCCCCACTGTGACTGGTGGGAGGGTGGGATATCCCATTACGGTAATTAAAAGGTGGGACCATGGGGAGGTGATTAGATTGTAGACCCTGCAATAGTGAATGGATTAATAGTGGTGGTCAGGGGCATGATTTGTAGGGCCTTACAGAAGAGCACATGAAAGTTTAGTCTCTCTGTTCCACCATTTTTGTAATGTGATGTCACTGTCACCACACCAAGGCTCTCACCAGGTGTGTTTCCTGGAGTTTGGACTTCCAAGGTTCAGAAAGTGTAAGCAATAAATTTTGTTTTCTTTAAAAATCACCCTGTTTCATGTATTTTGTTATAAGCAACAGAAATGGACTAATACAGGTGCCAGGCTTAATAAATTACAACAATAACAACAACAACAACAACAATTTTCAGCACATTTTCAGACATTGTATTAGCTTTTTGTTATTTTTATCATTGAAGGCAATTGTGCTCCTTCTGGGAGAACTTCATTTATGGGACTTCAACTCAGAGTTCCACCCTGTGCTTGGGGAGAGAAACGGAGAGTCAGAAAGTCTCTGCTTCTGAGGCTGCTTTTAATTCCCATTTAGTTCAAAGTGCTCAGCATGCCAAAGTTCCATACTTTGGGGTACTGTTTTCTGAGCCCCAACACATCTTTGGCCAGACAGACCCTTCATACAAGCTGCTTTGTCCCTCACAGAAGACCATACCGTGTGGTAGTTGGTATTAGACACCATGTGTGTGTGTGTCAGTTATGTCATTAGGACCTGGTGGACAGTACCATTGGACATTACAGAGCAGGGAAGACATGGTTTATAAATTCTTCAGAAGTCCATATCATGGATCCCAAGTAGAATTCACCCAAGCTGAAAAAGTTCAAATATAGTAAAGAATTCGATGAGTTATCAAGTTAAATGAACCCAAAAGATATCACCTTGCCAAGTAATTTTACTCTTCAGCTCGCTGTGAGATTGTTATGAAGGTAAACTTTTTTCAGTTAGCTTCATGCCATTCAGGAGTACAAAAAGCAGTTTGAGATCTCTTTTTAAATCCATAGTTTGCTCCCAAATATTTGTAACTTTCTTTAAATTTTAACCTAAAACCCTGCTGCACACTGTGAATATAAACTCAACTGAATAATAATGGTTTGGTCATCCAACTGCCTTGAACAGGTAGAGCATTCACTGGAATCTTTCTAGCCCTTGGACGTGGAAATTTTTAGCTATTGGAAAGACAACGAGGCTTACGTTTGAACTAGTGACTACAAAATTAAGATTTAAGCTGTCTTTAATTTTCCAAATGCTGATGACAGTTGAAAGATGATTTTTTAAATATGATCATATCAGATTTTTACTTTAGGGAGCTTAATTTATCCTGCCCTTGAGCATAGCACCTGGCAGCACTGAGCCCCAAGTTGCCTCTGCTTGAGTAGTTCGGGGTGAGTTGGAAGTCTTCTGCTTAGTCTAGTGAATCATCCAGTCTGGTTAGTTTTTTTGAGTCCAGGCTTGTTTTCAGGACTGAAATATTAAAAGCTGGGGATATAAACCTAAATTGAAAGTAGAACTAATTTTCCCCTTCCTTGTTTCATACAGAAGTGAACCTGAGCTGCTGCAATCATGGGGATGTTTGATATTGCAACAAAGGAAGCAAAACAAAGATAAATGAATTCTGTGCAGTGAGGAGGCATTTTCAGGTAGTGGTCAGACTAGAAACCGCTCTTTTCTGGTTACAAACATTTGTGACTCCTAAAACCCCTCCCACTCTTACTGCACAGTGCAACTCCAGAGAAAGTGAGAAACCAGCAAATTTACAAATTAGAGATGCTATTCCTACTGAATCAATAGCTGTAGCCAATATGTATGCAAAATGCAATGGAAGAAAAAACATCTTTAGATGCCTGATGAAAATTTGCACTAGATATGAACGTTTGAGCAATCCCCTTAAAACTCAAGTCCTTTAACATTCCTTCCAAGGCTATCAGTGACCTGGCCCTTGGCAACCTCTCTGGATTCATTTATTCACTCTCTACCTTGAACTCCACATTTAACTCTTGCTTCTTAAAGTACCCTGTGCACACCCTCTTCTCTCCAAGACTTTTCCTAGAGGAACATTCTGTTGTCTGACTCCTTAAGTCTGTGTTAAGTGGTCTCCTATATCTATCCTAAAAAACTTATCTTCATTTGTCATTTTTTAAGGATATTGTATTTAATTCCCTGTTTACTAGTTTACCCTCTTCTGGGCTGAAAGCTCTGTCACATCTATCCTGTTCATTATTTTATCCTGAATGCACTTAGAAGTTCTTCGATAAGTATTTGCTGAATGAATGTTCCTTGCAGAAGCACTAATGAATTTTTTTACAGTGAGAAAGGCTTAGTAGCAGGATCCAATCTCAGATGGTAAACATTATCACCATCTTTGTTTTCTTTAAATCAATTAAATTCTAACTCCAAACTACTACTTCACCAGGAAGGCAGGCAATTGAATCTCAGTTATTTAGGGGCTGGATCCTTCCTTGAGATCACACAGAATCACAGAGGTTTATATGAGATCCAAGAAATGGCTGAAAGGGCACAACTGATCTGGTCCTGCTTCTTAGCCCAAGCAGAGGAAGTCCTGTCAATCTCTGCTTTTGGCTACATGTGGTTTCAGGAATCTGAGCTGCTTCTGGGAAGCCTCTGCCTAAGGAATTTGCTCTGAAGCTTGGGCACTATCCCACCTCCCCTAGCTTCTTGCACCCCCTCTCCCCCCATCAATTCTATTTTATTGTATTTATTTATTTTTAATCCTAGGAAAATCTTATCTCCCCCAATCCCTTCCCTCTTTCCCCTAAATACACCTTTTCACTTTCACTGGCACTTAGCTTAATATCTCAAAAATAGGACATGTCTTAGAATAACAAAAGCCAAAAAGGATTCTTGTCTTCAAGCCCCATAAACTTGGGCAAGAAACACAAAAGGCATATATAATCAATCAGAAATGGGAAGTGGAAAAACATACAGAGAACAAAAATCCAAAATAATTTCTCAACAATGACAGCTAACAAATCCTGCTAACTTTTGACTATGTACATGATGATTTGGTCCAGATGGCCCAGAATGTTAATAATGTTAGATATAGAATTGGAGATACTACAGATGGGCAAAGATCAGAACCACTCTCAGGCACAAGATAAGGTGGGCACCAATTTCTGGAAAGAAACACTTGGAAACTAACACCCCAAACACACTGTGTTTTATTTAAAATTTCTTTTCCCCTCTCTCTTTCCCTTTCACTTACACATGCACATACACACACACATATATCAATCACATATACGATAAGCTTGCATATAATTTATGTATATGAGTTATACATAAGTGCATATATATACATATATACATGAATGCATATATAATGCACATAAAATAAAATATATATAACTATAAATGGTAATATATTATATAATAATTATATAAATATAATATATAATTGTATTTGTATAATAAATATATAGTATGCATATACTAGAATATATATTATATAATGATATATACAATATATAATAAACACACATATACACATATGTATATATTTATATAAGCACACACATATGAGGGTACTTGAAAAAGTTTGTGGAAAAATGAAATTAAAAGATAATACAAACCTTTCCATGAACTTTTTGAACACCCCCTTTTTTACATGCATATACATATATACAATACATATATGTATGTACACATACGTGTATATATATATAAGCTTATATATAATAACATATAAATACACATATACAAAACAAGTTTAAGAATGCGTATTCTAAGGAGAAAAAGAAACTGTGGAAACAGGGTTGTTTCAAAGACAATAGGACAAAATTCAGAGGGGTGAGGTGATTCTGAGAACAGCACAATATCTGCGTATACATAGTCTTCTAGTATGAGGCATAAAACAAGAGGACTGTAGAAATCAGGTAAATAAAAACTAAATCACTATATCTTTATCATTTGTGGGATGTTAATTGCAAACAGAGGACATCAGCCACTTCAGTATCAGCAGATTTTGGTCACAGTGGGAGGACATACCTGCTGCTTTGGAGGGACTGGAGATGGTCTCGCTGGCTGAGGTAGGGGGGCCAATGGCACCCTCAGTCATGTGACCAGGAGTAGCCCTCTTGCTTTTGCCATGGCAGAAACAGGGGCCATCCCCCATTCATTCAATGTTGAGTTTATTTATGAATTAAAGAATTTGGCTAAAATCTGGGGATGTAAGAGTAAAAAAGACTCCGGTATCATGAAGTTTATAATCGAATCAATGAAGAGCAGAAAAAAATAAAATTCTTACTTGGTAGCCAAAAGATTACTTCGCAGGGCACATCTCGAGGACTTCAGGTGTGTTGGAAGACCATGAAGAGCCTGATGTTGGCCGGAGCAAGGGGTAACTGCTGCAGAGAACTGCTGTCTGCCTGCTGTGAGTCTGCGTGGATCCCTAGTCAGGAGTGGCCAACAATATACAGGTTAAATTTTTTGGTGTCAAATGAAATGTTCAGTAATTCAAATTTAGTTTGCGATTTTTAGAGTGAGTCTTATTATGCTGTTTCTGAGACATGAATCAAAGAGACTCTTGTCTGAGGTTTTCATATGCTCTTAGCCAAGGCAAATTCCAACAAGCACTGCAGTTATGATCTGGTCCCCAGACCTGTCTGTCTCTACAGAGTGATGTCTTTACGTGTCCC
The DNA here is from genome assembly GCF_027409185.1 of Cynocephalus volans. Lineage (NCBI taxonomy): Eukaryota > Metazoa > Chordata > Mammalia > Dermoptera > Cynocephalidae > Cynocephalus > Cynocephalus volans. The sequence goes on along the minus strand of NC_084471.1, from coordinate 78,388,079 downwards.
AGTCCTTCCTGGTGAGAATCGTCTCCAAGTTATGTGCTTATGGGCTTGAATTCCAGCTCCACCACTTACTTGAGGAATTTATAACTTCTCTAACATTATTTCATGAAAAATGGGAGTAATAGCTGCCTTTTAGGGTTGTTGAGCTTAAACAAATTGTATATGTAAAATATCAGGTGTAAAGTAGAGTTTATAGACGCTTAATAAATTTTGTCTCCCTTTTTTTCCAACTGCCCATTCCCCCTTTATTTCCCACGTAGCTGTCTAAACTGTGGCAAGAAATGCTTGCTCTCCTACAGAATCGTTGCTGAATGCTGAAGGAAATGGCTTTAAGCTTTACCCAGGTGTTTTCATAACATCCTTGAGCCAGAAGTACAAAAAATGTCACATACCAGAGAAGCACGGTCACTCTCTCAGGGTTAGGTCTACATTTGCATGCTGTGGTTTCTCTTCTCTCTTCCTTCTTTCTGAAATAGAAAGTGCTCTGGGCATTCAAATCTCAGCCTTTTAAATGATTTTTACCTCTCTCTGGGATAGTTTATGGACAGAATATGTGTGTGTGTGTGTGTGTAATGTATAACAATAAATTTCAAAAAAACGATTTAGCTTTTGGAGCCAGCAGAATTTCTGTTACCTCTTTCATCTTCTCTATTTCTCTTATTCTTGCCCTAGCTCTACTATGGAACATAGTGAATGAGTATTTCTGTATTGGAAAGATCCTCTGTGATTTGCTTTTTTAGTATTCATTTTTTAGCCTTGTGTCTAGAGACCTTGCTAAAATATCCCTATAGGCATAATACAATTTGATGATAAAATACCACTCCAGATGTTTATATTAATTTATTTTTTAATTAATTAATTTTTATGCTTGAGACCTTTCTTTCATTTGCACTGAATTCTTGGATGAAAATGTCCTCTATCATTCTCGTCTGTTTATTCCTCAAATCAGAAAAATAAAGGTGATAATTCCTTGATGTTTTATTCAACTTTAGATGTCTTTACTTCTCTTTTTTAAAGCAACACAATTTCCTTTTAAAATGATTCTTTAGCACCATAATATATTATTTGCCATGATAAATATAGCACAAAATTTTTTGGTTAATCTCTGTCAATTGTTCAACAGTTTGATTGAGTCACAGAAGAAAATTGTCAGCAAGAGATTGACATAGCTAAGTGTCTTTTCTATTCTGTTACACCCACGTTAAACTCTTCATATTGGCAGGAACTGCAAGAAAAGAGGCTGATGTCACTTGCTCATCACTGTCTTCTTAGTAGGTAGTGGGTTATCAATAAACATTAACTAAATGAGAAAGGAAGAAATAAAAAGTGATTTATAGAGAAGATGATTGTCTTGACTTTCAAACACATCAGGAGTTTTATGTTTTGACCAAAATTTTTCCTTTCTGATCGTTTTCTTTTGGAGTTGACCTAAACTGTTTTCTGTATCTTGTGATATGTCCAATGATTTTACCCTAGATTGACTCTGGTTTGGGGTTTCCCATTGCTGATAATGGAAAATTTAAAAGAACATATGATATCAGTAGATGAAGCTAACTGGCTTCTCTTCAATAGGGCTTCTACCAGAGTACATGGCGAACCCCCCATGGTCCACTGTCCCCCTGGACTCACAGCCCCAGATACCTTCTCTTCACAGTCAATATTCACATTGAACTTGCTCAAACATATTCACATGAAACAAACTCACCATTCCTAGAGTTCTAAAACAAAAATGTTCATGTACTGACTTACGATAAGAAATATAACTGCCATATGGACCAGAATACACATATCATCCTGTACAGTCCATTTCTTCCTGGTCAGCATGTTCTATTATTTGTCACAAACTCAAAATTTTCTTTCTCCTAATCGCCAACTCCATACTACCCCCTTTCCTTCACTCTCACAGATAACCTCACTTACCTCCTACCAATACATGGTAACTCTTCTTATTTCCTGTTACTATACCTATAAACCACCTATACACTTACCTGCCTCCATCAGTGCCTCTTCCTCCTTCCTTTGTTTTCCTACAAAATCTTCCTGAGGTTAATTCTGACCCTGTTATATATACTTCAGATCCCACACCCTTGGGGCCTCCTCTTGGAGCTTATTCAATAGGTTATCACCTCTAGGTATTTTCCTCCTAGTTTCCACGCCATAAGGCAATATAAAATGACCTGCTCTTGATGTCATTTCAGCACCACCTCCAGGATAAATGCTCTCTTGGCCATTGCTGAACTTTGTGGTCACAGGCTCTCTTTTGTGCTGCTGTAACAAAATACCTTAGCCTGGGTAAAGTATAAACAACAGAAATTTTTTTCTAACAGTTCTTGGGGCTGGGAAGTCCAAGATCAAGGCACCTTGTTACTGTGTCCTCACATGGCAAAAAGCAGAAAGGCAAAAAGTACCTAGCTAGTTTCCTTGAGCCCTTTTATAAGAGTACTAATCCCATTCATGAAGGCTCTGACTTAATCACCTTCTAAAGGCCCCACCTCTTAATGCCATCACATTGGGTCTTAGTTTCCAACTTATGAATTTTGGAGGGACACATATATTCAAATCATAGCATAGGCCCTGAACATCCATTCAAGGACTTCTAACCCCTGTGGTTTGGCTTTGGCCCATGCAACTCTTGTGGCAGGGAAACCATCATCTCCCTGCCACCAATGCTAGGAGACATGATAGAACACTGGCTCCTTGAGCTCATGCTCTCCTTGTTTTCTCACTCATCATTCTCCATGGGTTTCCTTCCTAATTCTCGGCTAGTCTTTATCACCTTTATTTGAATTCCTCCTTTCCTGCCCTCATTCTGCCCATTCCTTGAGTGTTGGTGTTTGCTATGGTCTGAGTATTGGTGCCCCCTACCCCCTGCCAAATTCATATGTTGGAACTTAATACCCAATGTGATGGTGTTAAAAGGTGGGGTCTTTGGGGAAGTCATTAAGTCATGGATGAAATTAATGCCCTTATAAAAGAAGTTGAAGAAAACGCCCTAGTTTCTTCCATCCCTTCTACCATGTGAGGACAAAGAGTTTGCTTCTTTTAATGTGTGATGATACAGCTAGAAGTCGCTCTCTATGAGGAACAGGCCCTCACAAGATACCGAATCTGCTTGTGCCTTGATCTTGGACTTCCCAGCATTCAGAACTGTGAGGAATGAATTCTGTTGTTTCTAAATTACCTAGAGTAAGGCAGTTTGTTATAGCAGCCCCAAAGGACTAAGCCAGGGTTTTTAGAGACTGTCTCATGTGTTGCTTTCCTACTTTATAGCTTTTTCTGGGAGATTTCATTTTTTCCTCTGGATGATTTATTATTTTTCAATGGTAAACCTATTTGTACCCACATTTTCCTCTTTGCTCCTGACCACTTCAGATGTGCCACAAACACGTAACATCTGTGATTCTAAAACTGAACTTGTTTCTAGTCTCCCTTTCCCTCCCCCAACCCTAGCCTTGCTCCATCTCTGGTGGTCCTTGGCTTGGTGAATGGCACCAGCATCGCTCAATTAGTAAGTTTTCATAATGCCTGCTTTGTCCCCTCACATCAAATCAGTAAACCAGGTCAATCCATCCTGAAAATGAAATTTATCCCAAATCCACCAACAGTTTTCCAGCCCTACTGCCAGGCTCCATTCAGGCCACCATCACCTCTTTCCTGGATTCCTCTGATAGCCTCCAAACACACTTCCTTTTTCTCCAATCTTGTTCTTTCAGTCTCTTTCCCACCTTAAAAGAATAAGGCCTGCCACAGTGACCACTTGAAAGGACAAATCTTTGCATATCACTATTTTGTGCAAAACTCTACAGTGGCCACCCCGTTATTCTTAGGTAAAGTCCAAAGTCCATGACTTTCGAGGCCCTTCATGATGATGTAGACTTGGCTCACTTTCCCAGCTTTATCTCCCACCTCTCATGCAATCGTGCTAGAATTCAGCTACTAGATCTTTTTTCTGGATTGAAGGCTTTATTTTCCCAGCTTCTGGAACTGCTATTAGCAGTCAACCACCAGCTGTCACCCCTTTTCAGAGTTGCCTGTATCTAGTGACTCTCCAAACACACTTCCTTTTTCTCCAATCTTGTTCTTTCAGTCTCTTTCCCACCTTAAAAGAATAAGGCCTGCCACGGTGACCACTTGAAAGGACAAATCTTTGCATATCACTATTTTGAGCAAAACTCTACAGTGGCCACCCCGTTATTCTTAGGTAAAGTCCAAAGTCCATGACTTTTGAGGCCCTTCATGATGATGTAGACTTGGCTCACTTTCCCAGCTTTATCTCCCACCTCTCATGCAATCGTGCTAGAATTCAGCTACTAGATCTTTTTTCTGGATTGAAGGCTTTATTTTCCCAGCTTCTGGAACTGCTATTAGCAGTCAACCATCAGCTGTCACCCCTTTTCAGAGTTGCCTGTATCTAGTGACTGATCCAGATCGGGTTATAAAGACCTGGTCTCATCATCTCAACTCAGGACAGCTCTGAAGGGCTATCTCAGTTTCAGAGCTCTTAGAACGGTTGAGACCTCCATTGAGACTGCGTTGTAGCCCAGATTTTCTCTCTGTTCAGTCTTGATTCCTTCCCTGCCTTCCATACTATCTAGTGAAGAGCACACCCTAACAAACCGCCTGCACATTAATCTGTCTCAGAATCTGCTTCCCGGGGAACCTGCAGCAGCTGTCTGTTTTGCATCCTGTCTCTAGCCGTATTTAAATATTTTTGAGTTTCTAGAATGCTGATCTTGTTCTCTTTCACCTTCAGGCCTGTTTCAGAAACACAGATTCTTTCATCTTAATTTCCTATTCTAAAAATGTCCCTTTATAATATATTCTCATAGTAACCTATATTTCCCTCACTGTGGCACTTAGTACTCAGCACTACAACATCCCTGGATTGTAACCTCTGTGTTTACTTTTGTATCCCAAGTGCCTGGCACATAAAAGCATCTCAATAAACAATTGCTGAATTCATTTATTTATTCATTTATTCATCTTGGTTATAGGGTAGCTTCACCAGAGGGTCCAAAATCCAATGGTCAGAGTTTCAAGATGGCGGCAGCTGCGGCGGCTGGCGCGGAGTAGCTGAGGTGGAAAAGGTGGCCACTGGGCCTCAGGCAGCCGGGAAACTTGTGGACCTTCCTCTGGCCATCTCTTAAGGGAGGACTGCTGCTGCTGGCCGGTCGTGGGGGCTCAACGCCACTTTGCCCCCGGCAGGAGAGGCTGCCTCATTTACAGGCAACAGCTTTGAAGTGTGGAGCAGGAAAAGAACTGATTCTTAGCTGCAAAAGCGAGTCTTGAAACAGGGAACACGGCGCCAGGGCTGCTGTGGATGCAGCCAGGATCCCGGAGGCTGGGGCCGCACTGAAGGCGGCCAGCTGCCCTATTCAGGATTCGAGGTTTCAGGCCGGCATTAAAGAAGACTCCTGGGAGCGCCCGAGCGGCGCCGCGACTGAACAGCCCGAGGCGGCAGCGCCGAGAACACGGAAGGCAACAAACCAGAGACAGAGCGAGCGCCCGACCTGGCACAGCACTGTGAGTGATCCCTGGCACAGCTCTGTTCGGGGGGTGGATGCCCACGCGGCTCTCCGCCTGCACCACCAGGCCACTCACTGCCCCGGTGCTGCCTCCATTTTCCCAGGTGCGGGCAGCTCCGCCCTGCTCGGCCATCACTGAGCCCATTTGCTTGGCCTGGCGCGGGGCTTTCCGGACCCTGCGGGCCGACCTCCTCTCCCACTCCCTCCACGGTTCTCTGGCAGGGCTGGGGGTGTGGGGCGTCCCGACCAGTTTTGGGAGGGCTAGGAAGTACGGGCGGGCCGACTGTCACTCCACCACACCCTGGACTCCGGCCCCGGTAAACTTCCTGTTACTGGGAGGCAGATACCATCTCTGCGACCACCAGTTTGGAAAAAAGCCTAACGAATTTCTGGTTGGGAATAGTGTGGTAGGAGAGTTCCCAGGTCTGCTTGAACCTGCCGGAGAGCAGGCTGCAGGCGGGCACTAGACTCGGTTTATACCGGGGGGATACAAAGGTGAACAAGACCCGAGAAAGATCTACACAGTGCTACAAAGGCACCCAGAGAGACCGGTCGTCTGTGCCTAGCAGAAACCTGGTAGACTTCCTGGGCGAGGCGGTGCTGAACAGGGTCTTGAAGGCCCAGCTGATAGACGAGGGGTGCAGAAGACACGCCCCAACCCAGCACAGTGTGCACAGAGGGGGGAGACGTGCGGCCAGGGAGGCGGAGACTCGACAGAAACCATACACCCGGTGGGGTCGCCACTGCACGATCTAACAGCCTGGGCCAGAGCACACGGAACGGGGAGAAGTCCTGTACAGAAAGTGAAAGCTCAACAGAGATCACACACCCTGTGGTACGTGATCCACCAGCCCAGCAGAGTACAAGCTGACCAGAAAGGTGGATCCCCGGAGAAGCCCAAGACCCGAGGCAACCACACACACAAGACACTAGAGGCCAACTGAGCAATCACGGCAGGAGCCATACCAAATTGGCAACCACAGCAACATCCTAGTTAGTCATTAGTCTTAAACCGGTGGACTGTGAAACCCCCTGCCACAATGAATAAACACCAATGGTCAGGACATGCTCTCCAACAGTGCAGTCTGCTTTTCCTCCACTTTTCTACCAAAATTTACCTTAATAGTGACCTTTCCTAGATGAGCATTACTCAAGTTTGCCTATTATGTGTCTTTTTGGTGCTTTCATGGTTGACCACCAATCCCCTTCAGATGAATATATTTGGTATTGAGGCGTGTTAATACATTTAATTAGTTAAATATAGTGCTGCCAGCCTGGGTACATTTGTCTCTCTTCAAGATATTTTAATGAATTATTTTTGGTCCGATCTGCTTTTGTTGATTTTATCCTTCAGTCTTTCCCCAAGTTCTATAAGAACTCCCCTCTATAGTTTTCATATTCTGGCTACCAACAACAACATACCAATGTGGTGGAGGAACTGTATCAACATTTTTCTCTTTCGGTTTAATGTCCCTTTTCTGGTGCGCAATAAAACAAATACATTTTCCAACTGTTGCTAGCAACTTAAATTGTTTTTTAGCAGAAGTGTTGCCTGTACTTGGAAAGAAACACTAATTTGGGGGAAAACTGACACTACAATGCAGAGAAGTACATTCAGAAAGACTCTTCTTAAAGATAATAAAGTGTGAAAAATACCACCTCATTAATGTCCAAAAAATACCCAAAGACTCACTCTGTTTATAAAACACTCGTCTATTCCCACTCACAGCTCAGTGAGTGCACTACAGTTGGGCTTCAGAGCTCCCTATTGTGCAGATTTGTTCTCAGTAAGGTCACCAGTGTTACCCAATCCCAAGGGCACTTTTCAGTACTTCCTGCTTTTGACCTTACCAGTAAATACTTCCCATTTTAAGTACTTGCCTCCACTCTCTCCTTTCACCCTTTCCCTGTACCTCCTGAGATTCCTCTTCCTCTGTCTTATCCCCCTGGGTTTCCTCTGTTCTTTCCTTTATATGCATGGTGATTTCATTGATACTCACTACTTAAGAGGCAATCTTAGGAGATCTTTCCCTTTCTCCCATTAAAGCAAGTATTGTGTTGTATCATTCCATATTTGTTTGAATATCTGTCTCAGTAGACTGCAAGCTACTTCAGGGTAGAGACTGGGTCTTTTGGATCTGCAACACACAGAGCAGAGCCCAAACACAAGAGGTACACAATAGTTGTTGACTTAATGACTGAATAACTTGGCAGATCCTTGTTTTTATAGTCCACATTTACCTTTTTATTCAACTCAAAAAAGTTTTCTAAACAATCAAAATGATAAAAATATTCTAGAAAGACATATACCTCTCATAATAGGTTTAATTAAAATTATTTACATATGACAGTAAAAAATACATCCCGAAACTCTAATACCAGTGATGAAAGATAGGATCAGTGTATATCCCTTCATTTGGAAAATAAACATGCATGTGCCTTTATTTTATAATTATATTTGGTAGGTATATAAATCTATGTTGCAAAGATGCTGCTTAATTACTGACTTGTAAAAACAATGTTTCTCTTAAAAAGGAATTTCAAGTTCTTTTTTTCCTGCAGAGGAATATCATAAAAAGATTCATCATTTTATTATTCTTATTCATAATATTATTTTACTGTTAGAGGTTAAATATCATGAATAATTATTTTATTTTATTTAACACAAGAAATATTTCTTGGTTACCTATAATATGCCCAGGAACATAAAGGCAATGATCTATTTTGGGTGAAGTAGACAATAGATGGGTTTCAGCACTCTTCTGTTTTTCTCTGATACTTTTAATATACACATGCACTTCTGAAACTTATAAACTAGAATATAATATTGATTTATATAATTTCGGAAGACTGCTTTCCTGAGGAAACCAATTGTGAAGACTGTGGATATTCTCCTGTTTTAATCTCAGAGTAACTTGGGTTTGGCTTTAATGAGAGATTATTTCAACTGATATGAAGATAATATCATACCACAAATGCAGTTGTAATTTTTATCTCTAGTTCAGAACCAGAAAATAGTTGCTTTCGGTATATGTGAGGCACAGATGATAAAGGGTAAGGGCAGGTTCAGTGATTAGAGAGCTTCTCTCTGGTTTGATGAAACTCATCTAAGAACAACAAGTAGTAGGAAAAAGTCTGGACTCAAGCCTGAGAACCTCATGTCACACGGTTCAGTTCTGCCTCTAAGTGATGTCTTTGGGGAAATTATTTTATTCCTATGGTTTTCCATTCCCATTAACTCTGTTGCTTGTCTAAGTAACAACTATTCATGGAATGGCTACTCTGTGCCAGGGATCATTTCGGAGAGTGAGTATAGAAGAAAACCCAAAGTGTCCTCATGGCATTTACAGTCATCAATGACGTATTTCTGAGAACGAGGCTATATTACTTGGGTTATTGTTTGTATGTTATGTAGATTTTTGAATTATAGCATATCTCCTATGGGTCCATTGTAATTAAGTTTGAATTTTCCTGTCTAGCTTGTGCATATAAAATATTTTGCCTTACATTTATTAGTGTGGTCTGCTGTTAAAGTCATATTCCCTAAATAATTTTTCTACTGTTAAAGTAAAAGATTGTATTTTATAATTTTCTTTACCTGATTTTTATTATAATATAACACATATTTTCTTTGGAAAATTTGAAAACACCGGAAATATAATGACCACAAAAATTAGTCCTAATTCTACCACCCAATAAGAACCACTGCTACATACATTATCTATTTTCAGTAGTTTTTTTAGGCATGTACTTTTTTTGCAAAATTTCAATCAAAATTCTGGAATTTTATGACAGAGTTTTTTCTCATCTATTATAAGCAATTTATTTAATCAAAATAAATTTTTACACAAATTTGCTATTTCTTTGCTAATTTGGTGAATAAAAAGTTAATTAATTGCTTTATTTATTACTTTGAGCACCAGTGAAGATGAACATACATTTAATTATTTTTATTATGAAATAAATTAGAAATACAGTGTAGGTAATGATATAATGAACACCCATGTACCCACCAATAACCTTAAGGAGAAGAAGATATAGATACAGTTGTAGCCTTCGATATATTCTTGCTGGCTGCGTTTCTACTTTCCTCTCCCCAGAGGTAACCACTAGCTGGAATTTGGTAGATATTATTCTCATGCATAATTTTTATACTTTTACCATACGTATATATTCCTAAAGTATATGCAACCTTGCACATTTAATAGTATTAGAGTATTGATATCATGCTGTGTATCCTATTGCAACTTTTTTGAAGGACCAGATTTGTTTTCTTTATTTAGTCATGTTGATACACACAGCTCTAGTTCAATTATTTTCACAGATTAATACAAAACCATTTTATGAATATACGCAATGTAAGTGTTGACAGATATTCAAATAGTTTTCATTTTCATTAAAAGCAAAGAATGCTGCACTGAATATTCTGATAAAATCTCCTTATGCATATATGATAGTTTCTCCAAGGAATAGCCTTAGAATAAAAGTGCTGGATCATAGGATAGATACATCTTCAGCTTTACTAGGTATTGCCATATTGCTCTCCAAAGTGATTGTTCTGATTTATCAACTAGTATTCTAGTTGATCCACATCCCAGTCAATAATTAGTATCATCAAACTTTAAATTTTTGGTTAATCTGAGGGGTATGAAATGGTATCTCATTATAGCTTTAATGTGCATTTCCTTGATTACTAGTGAAGTTGAACAACTTTTGATAGGTTTATTAGGTTTATTGGCATTTCCTTTTTTGTAAATTTTATAGCTTTTACTCATATTAAAACTATACTATCTTTTGTGATAGTTCTTTTTACATACTCTGCTTATTAATCTTTTATTTGTTTTATGCATTGCAAAAATCTTCTAGCCAGTGGTGATCATCTTTTAACTCTGTTGATGGAGTCTTTTGTAGACCTAATTTAAAATTTTAATGTCTCTGAATTTAACAACCCTTTTTTAAGGACTGTGATTTTTATGTCTTTTCTTTCCCTACCTTATGGCCATAAGGAGAGTTTTCAACATTTTTTCTAAAATTTTTAGTTTCATTTTTCATACAAAAACATTCATGTGAAATTTATTTTTTAATATGGCATGAAGTAGGAGTACAATTTGATGATTTTTCCACAACCAATGGTCTCAGAGTCATTTATCAATTTGTCCTTTCTATTGCCACTGATATACAATGCAACATCTCTCATTTATCATTTCTGTATACAGTTAACCCTTGAACAACGCGGGAGGTTGGGGCACTCACCCTCATGCAGTCAAAAATCCATGTATAAATTTTGACTCCCCCAAAACTTAACTACTTAACTATTACTTAAGTATGTCACGCCTTCCCTTTGGTGCCTGGAGCCCTGGAAGGGGCCCACATAATTACTTAAGTATTAGTTACGTAGTTAAGTACTTACTTACTAATAGTTTACTGTTAGGTAAGCTACTTAACTGTTTGATTAGGATTGTCATGCATTCTTGATATTCCTAACCCCAAATTTTCCAATATATTTATTGAAAAAATTCTTGTATAAATAGACCTGTGCAGTCCGCATCCCCTGTTGTTCAAGAGTTTGCTGTATGTGAGGGTGTGTTTCTGAGTTCTCTATACTATTTCATTGGTCATTTTGTATAGCTGTATTAATAACATGCTGATTTATTTCTAAAGCTTCATAATAAGGTAATGTTTCATATGTTGTACAAGTTGTGTCCTGCACGAGAACACCAGGATGAAGCAATGGGTGGAGTCTGAAATCCAAATCCTGCTTGGTTCACCCTGACATGGGGCTGTGTCTGCCTGGAAGGAGAGCCATATTTTTCTAATTCATAGGAAGACATTGTCAGCTGAGTAAACTACGTGCTTCCAGGGCTGTACCCTCTCCCTCGCTCCAGGGAGGAGATTGACAGATAAAGGCTAGTATAGGCCCTGAATCAACGTCTAGTTGGGCAATTCTCCTACATTATCCTTCTTCAAAAGTGTCTGGACTATTCTGGGCCTTTTCATCTAGCTGAAATATATATAAATCTTGCTGAGAATTTCATTAGTCTTGCATTGTTTTTTATTACTTTTGGAGAATTGGCATCTTTTTGATATTTAATCTTCTCATTAAGTTGTATGGCATATCCATTTATTTATGCCTTTTTAATACCTTTTAATATAGTTCAATAATTTCTTCATAAAGGTTTTGTAAATATATTGTTAGATATATTCCCATTTTCTCTTTCTCATTGTTGTTATTGAACATACATGCACATGTACATGCAATCATACTTTATGTGTGTGTCACCGATGTTTATGAAAACAATTTTCATATAATGATGAACATATTTTTCTTACACTTATTGTTCATTCACAGTGAATTTCTTGTTCGAAATTTTAATCCATTTTTATTCTGGTCTACTATGGAGTACCCACCTGCTCAGTGGTTTGTAAGAACTTCTGAAAGATTAAGGCTAATTATTTTTTGTCATATATATTACAGCTTTTTTTTTCAACTTGCCATTTGCCTTTTAGTTTCATTTATGTTTTTTTTTCTTTGCAGAAAATTTAAATTTAATGAAGTCACATATGTCTATCAATCTTCCATGATCTCGTCCTTTGTTTCTATGTTTCCTGACACTAAGAGTAAATAACTATTAATCTATATTGTCTTCTTAAAGTTATTTTTATTTCACTTTTTAATCCATCTGTAGTTTTTTTTAGTGTTTACTGTAATTAGTAAAGTCAGTTTTATTTTTTAATTCCCGGGAAGTTAGCCAAATGTTCCAGCACCATTTTATTTTCCACCGTATACTGCCTCAACTGTAAATTTGTGCACGTAGCCTTCATTTTCAGTCTTGTTAACTACCTGAAGAGTTACTAAGTCTTGGTATGTTAGCCAATGATTTAAACATTTTTGAAAGCTAAGAGACTACTTTGTCCTGCCACTGCAGTAGTTTGTGGGATAATGCTCCCAACGGAGAATTTATATCCCCACATTGCCTGCTCACAGTTTGGCTAATATTGACAGTAAATGGGCAATAGATGAATAAATGCATTGATGAAATTAGCAGACACCTTTCAACTCAGGTTTATTTTTCTTTGGAATGGAGGTAGGTTCAATTCTTGCAAGGTAGTAATCCAGTAGACTGGGAAAGGAGAAACTGATGCAGAGGAACAGGTAGGAAGGCATGAAAGGAGAACTTCTAAGACTGTTTAAGATATTGATTTGGTAGTCAGAAGTTGAAACAAGTTCAGAAAACACTGAGAAAAGAATATACTATAGGTCTGTTAAAGATTATAAGGTTGAGAGGCTTTTTTCATTATAGAAAATTTTATACAGAGAGAATAGTAGAATAGACCACATGAATTCATCACTGATCTTCAACAATTATCAATTCAGAAGTTGTTAACCCTTCATCTCTACCTCCACCCATCTCACTCCTTCCCCCATCTTTGCATAACTTCGAAGCAAACCCTAAGCATTCTATCATTTCAGTTGTAAATATTTTAGCATGTCTTTGCAAAAGATAAAACTTTTTATAACAACAAACATACTGACACTCTCTGGGTTGATTTTGAATTTGCTATTTTACTAATCTGGTGTATTAAGGAAGCCTAGCTCAGGAGGATTAAAGTGGTAGTGTGTGAAGAATGTTCAACCCTGCCTTAGGAGATTTACCTGGGTTTAAGTCCTGCCTTGAAACTTTCCTCCCGTGTGACTCCAGCAAAGCTCTTCACTTATCAACTCCAAATCTCAGAATTGTCATCAGGATGAGGCAACAGATGTTACCTCCCAAAAACTAAAATTGTGAAGTACTAATTTCCAGTCCAATCCTCTCCTTTGTAAATGACCCTGAGGACAGATTAGCTGAAAGCAAGAGGACATTTTTGCCTACCTTGTCTGTAGTATTCTTACTGACGTTTCTCTTTCTGAAAAAAACACATCACTTTTGCACTTTTTTTTTTTTTTTTTGAACTTTAGGGTTATAGACACACATGCTCATAAGAAATTCTGGTATCAAGAGAGCAATATTTAGGTTTGGTCTTTCACCTGTTTACCTTTTATTCATTTACCCTGTCTTTCTCTTAGTTCTAATAGCGCCTAGAACGGATTACGTTTTGGTGTGCCCCCGCTATCAGTGTCCTGCCTAATGCAAACTCAAATTTTCCAAAGTCAATTTTGCTGCCTTTTGGCGACCAGAACGTCATATAACTAACAGGGCAACAACTTTTATCTCTTCCCCTACAAACGGCCATAACAATCACAGAAAAGAACGTAGCTGGGAAAATTCTGATTGCTCAACCCTCTCCATCCTTTGGGGGAAAATTACTCATCTTCCCATAGGGGGAACTCTAAAGAGAACGTTTTCCTAAAAGGGGCCAACTGGGCGGTGTCCTCTCTTCCCGACGTCCTGATTTCTATTCTTAGACGTAGAGACAGGCGGCTTTCATTTTTTCTCTTCCTACTTCCCAGACCTTCCGTGGGGCTGCAGGGCCCCGGGCTGGCGGGCGGGGCAGGGTGGCCGGCCGGGCTGCGGGGCTCCGGGCCTGGGGACTCGGCGGAGTCCGGGTCAGTTTCCTCCTGCGCGACTCCCGGCCGCGCCGCCCCGCCCCGGCGAGTGGGATCCTGGCCCAGGAGGCGGCGCCCGCCCGGGTTGGGTCTCGGTCGGCGTGGGGGCCACGGTCACGGTCACGCCGTGTGTGCGGCGCGTCGCCCGGGCTGAGCCTCCGGCAGGCCGCTGAGCTCAATTTTGGGGCCTGGGTGGGGGAGGAGGGAGCCGAGGAGGAGGGGTCGGGGAGAGGAAGGGCAGGCGGGGCCGGGAGCCGCCGCTTTCCTCGTACACAGGCGGGCGGCCGCCGAGCGGGCCCGCGGGGGCGCTGGCTGCGCGCAGGGACTTGTGCTCGCTGCGGGAGCGGTGGCCGGAGCCCCTGCCCCGTCCCCGAGCCGCGGGGGCCACCATGGCCAGTGGCAGCTGTCAGGGCTGCGAGGAGGACGAGGAAAGTCTGAAGAAGTTGATAGTCAGGCTGAACAATGTCCAGGAAGGAAAACAGATAGACACGCTGGTCCAGATCCTGGAGGACATGCTGGTGTTCACATACGCCGAGCACGGTAATCCTCGGCAAGGAAACTGGTCTTTATTCTCCTCCTGCCCGCTTTTGCAAACTTTCTCCTCTGCCCCTTGGAACGGCTCAAACCTGGACTCTCGAGAAGCCGCAGACTCCCTCTCCTTTCCTTAGGGCAGAGAAGGAAGCTGAGAATCCCAGGACGCTCTTGCACTCACTCACCTCTTGCTTTTCTCCCGTTTTCAGACTTAAAAGGGGTGCCGTGGATGGTGACTTTGCTTCTTTTCCCCCATCCCCCTCTTTTCTAGCTGCCAAGTTATTTCAAGACAAAAACGTCCACGTGCCTCTGTTGATCGTCCTGGACTCGTATATGAGAGTCGCGAGTGTGCAGCAGGTAAAGGAGTTGCTTTCACTTCACCCGTTCCCCCTTCTGCTGGGAAAGAGACGTTTGCCTGTCAATGTTCTAGACTCGGAGGTGCTGGTTATTGCTGAGGTTTGCCTTCGTGAACCGCTGACTGTGATTCTAAGATGAAGTATTGTCAAATCATCAGCCAATGTTAACGGGGTAACAGGGCCCACTACATGTTCCCTGTGTCTTTCAGAAGTAACTTTATAAAACTGACTGACGGAATATGGATGGTAGAAGGAAGGGAAAAAAATGGGTTGAGATTTAGTTCTGTCATTGGCAAGATGAGTTCATTAGTGTTTAGATCAAACTGTTCTAACAATCTTCCCAGTGTACAGCATGTCCCAGAGATGACACCATTGTGAACAGTTTGCGAAGAGGGAATAATTGACAGTAATAAAGTACAATTTAAGTAACTGGCAAACTCTCTCAGATTTCAGCTTGTTTATTTTTTTTAAAATTGAATACAGATTTCTAGCCTTCCTTAGTCGTAATATATCTTGTAGTATCTAGAGTAAGTGATGTTTTATGAGTCCCCTATATGTTTCATTAAAGTTATACTCTGCAACTGTTGTCATATAAATTAAAGTAAAAGTGAACTTTTTAGAGTCTATACAAGAGGAAACCCAGATCTTTGCTAAATATCTGGATATGTTAAGGAAGGAGTCCTAAGATGGTAGGTAAGAATGATCTACAGTCAAAACAAAATTGCTGCCTAAGGTGATAACTTCCTTTGGAGCATTTTGAGTTTGGAGAACTGAAATCAGTTTTGTCATCTGCATGTTAAGTCAAGCAGGGAAAGAGAATTGGACTTTGAACTCTGTGGACGTACAGTCAGAAAGCCAATGTTTCTTAATACTTTCTCTAGAGGCTAGGCAGGTGTAAGAATGATCTCAATCTCTGAACTGGTGTCTATCTTTATCTTTATGCTAATCTCTGTATCTAGCTTCATGTAGTCTGGATGAACCATGTATCTAGCTAATTTTATACAAGGGCATTTATACCAGGAATACATATTTTTATTTTTCTTCAATTGTGAAATATTTTCCATCTGACTCTTGATTTTCGGGCTGCTATCAAACCAAACCAAGAAAAGATGGAGGCATGATAAAGACGCTTTTCTTTTTAGCACTCAAAGTCTGAATTTTGCCCATGGAATATGAGTCACTTTTTAGGCACTGGCCTATTGTGCTTGCTGCTGTCCACCCACATCACCCCTTCTCACTTGCCTCTGCTTTGTGTTCAAAAGTGCCGGATTCTGGCAGCCTCCATTTCCTAGACTATGTGCTTGATAGAGTCACTCCTGCTTGATATCACCCAGGACAAGCAGACCCAGGGTAGGCTTTGGTCTGCAGGGTACAGAGAAGACAGTGCTAGACTGGAGAGCCTCAGGGAGCCTGGAACATATCTACCACCTGATTCTTGGTTTTAGAAACTGCCCAAGCCTGGGCACACTCATCTGCAGTAGTTATGAATGTCACTCAATATCCTTGCCCAGAGGATACCAGAGGCAAAGTATGCTGGAAAATAAAGAATAGTCTTTTGATTTGGCAATTTAATTGAACAGAATAGTTAAATCTTGATTTGGCAACTTAATTGAACAGAATAGTTAAATCTTACTGAATATTTTACCCTCATAGCTTAGTGAGAGTATGTAGCTTATTGAGGTTGACAGAGCTTGTGACAGAACCAGGACTCAAGTCCTCTCACCTTCAAAATCTCCTTCCATCATACAATCCACGAGCTGGTGAATTCATAAGATTTTTGTGCAAGTAAGTAAAAAGCACAATGGTTTGGTACAAGTACTGCAGACATGCTAGGTATAATGACAGCAATTTTAATTATTGTTGGTCTTATCAAAGGAGTGTAGAAAGGAATCTGTCTACTCATATTTTAATACTTCACTTGAAAGTAGTTTTTTTCCTTCAAATTTCTTCATATTATTGGTGTAATTGGTATAGGTATCCTTTGATGCTTTAAATGTTGAAGTAGCTGGAAGTGCTGAATTAAAAACTCTTGATAAATTTAAGGAGTTAAGATAAATTAAATATTAAGGTTTGATTCCAGAAGTCTTTTAACATGATATTCCAGGCTCTGAATTTTTTATTCTCAATTTTTTTTTCATATTTTATTAATGCATTTTGTAAATGACAATCTTTAGAGAATTGATAGCTAGGCTAGCTGCCCTATACTTTTCCTGCCAGTCATTTCTGTGTGCTCCTCATTTTACTTCTCTTTATCCATACAGTTTCAACCTTTGAAGAAGGGGAACAAAATATATTAAAGTAGTTAAAATTTTCATTAGCCCCAGACTCTTTCCCATCGTGCATTAATTAGATGCTTGAGTTTACAGAATAATCATAATAAACTGAAACTATCAATTTAATTATACTGTAACTGTGCAGGATCGGAACCTTCTTTCTTTGAAAGATGAGCTTTTAATTGAATAGATTAATGAATCAATTGTTACCTGTGCTTCGCTGCCAGAGATTCTATTTAATCATAGCAGTTCCACATAGTGACTGAAAGCTCAGTTGCCTGAATCTCTCTGCAAAGAAATTACTGATGTTGCTACTTTACCAACCAAAACAAAACAGGTTCTCTCCTTGAGTCAGCCATGCAGGTACAGAGATGTGATTTTTTTCCCCCACGAGAAGCTGTTCAGAATGTTATTTTCTTAATTACTTGGGGAAAAAAATTCTCAATGTATTTTATGAAAGCATAAAAATAGTTGGTTTCTATGACAGCTGGATTGTCAGTGTCAGTTCAGCTTACGTAGAGGAGGATGTTCTACTTAAATATAGGTAAAAATAGCTGTCACAAATTGCTGCCTTTTCAAGCAATTTGAAATTATGTAAAAGGAAGTAACAAAAAAAATAATAATTCATGGTTAATGTGGAAAAGATCCAGAAATAATATTATAAAGAGATTTTGCATAATCATTTTTATCTTTCCGAAATACCCCTTGTTTACTCCTGTAAGCAGGTAAGAAACTTGTGCTGTTACTCCTTGCTGTATGTGTATAAATCTCCCACCTTATCATTCAACTCTCTGCAACATTCACCTCCACTTATGCATCCAGTCTTATCCCTAAATCTTCTCCTCTCCTTAGTGGTCTCCTTACCATGTTGTACCTTACTGTCCTCACAGCTCATCAGTTTTAGAAGAATCTTTTGAAGTCTGGCTAGAGTTCTACCAGTTCCATATTACATCCCTCTCTGGGTAATTCTGGCTCACAGTTAGTTTCACTTTCAAGGTCTGTATTGTATTGGTATTTATCACACGTCCTTCTTAGACACTTTTTTATTAATCTCTAGATGCTACATATATATATGCATATTATATTTTCTTTGTTTTTTCCTGATCATATCAAGTATAGTTTTATAATGTAATAGAAAGAATTGAAGGTCCTTTAGATTTAGAGAGGAATATTCAGTAGGAAGAGTAGGTTAAATGTAATCTCCAGTTTGGAATCAGGGCCTTGTAATTTTTTCAGAGGTAAAGAGCAACTTATTCAAGTTGGCATCATGTGAAAACGACTGAGTGTAGATATATTTAAAATGCATTAATAAGTTCATGTTTTGTTTGGAAATGTGAAAGAGCCTAGGAACATTTATGATCTCTAGGCCTTATCAGTTCATATGTAGACATTCTGGAGAGATCTAAAGGGGGCCACTGAGGAATTCTACCTTCTCTCCATATTCTAGCACCCTTTCCCTTTTTCTTGTAACATTGGACAATGCCATTTCTCTTGCCACTGTTACTCTAGCTTCATTGCCTGGGGAGCAGTCATTCCCGATATCTTATGCATTGCCGCAAAAACCTCTAACTTCCCCTAATCCTCCATTCCAACCCACTTCATTTTTTCCTATAATTAAAATCCTAAATACTTAGAAGAAATTATGTCAGGTAGACATGGCTGAAAAAGTACTAAGGCCCAAGTATAACCATTTTTGTACTTAATAATCTTGGTATGCTCTTTAAAACTTTTTTTTATAGTTTGTTTTACCTAGACAATAGGCATTTTTATTTTCTTCATCATTCAGAAATGTTATTGTATTTTTTTATATGCCTTTCTGTTATGAATTTTGGAGAAAGATGTATTCTAAGTATATGGCTTGCTTGTGTTTCTCAGTAAGCATTTTAGGGTATTGTTTTGGTTTCAAATAATTATTTAAAAATGATATAATCATCTATTCCACTAAGAATGAGGAGATTCATGTTTGACTGAATATATTCCATTAGTATCCTCAAAAAAAAATGTGAATATTTGCCTTTCTTGCTTTCAGGTGGGTTGGTCATTTCTGTGCAAATTAATAGAAATCTGTCCAGATACAATGCAAAGCTTAGTGGGACCCCAGGATATTGGAAATGATTGGGAAATCCTTGGCGTTCACCAGTAAGTATAATAGATGTGTAAAAGCAAACTGCGCTGAATATTCATCTGTACATATGACAACCCTTCCTTTGATACATTATATTTGCAGTTCGGGCCCTCTCTGGTAAATTCCTTTAAACTATAGATACTTTTCCTTGAGTCAATGATTTACATTTATACAGAGATTTAAACTCAAAAGTTTGAATTAGAAAACTAACACTTGAAGTAAAATGTCAATGTTATTATTTTGATAATATAATCATATAATTATACAATTGATTAAGCTGCAGATTTTTGATGACTACTTATGAATTCAAACCAAGAAGAGTTTTTGCTTTTTAACAGTACAACTGATATAAACCACAAGTTCTTAAAAAATACGGGAACTGAAAAGTTAGTTCTGTAAGTAGATATTTAAAAGTTTATGTTTTGCTGTCTTTAAATAGTACATTTATGCATATTCACACATAAATGTTTAGTGAGTTTAAACTATGGCTTTCAAAAAGAAGAAAAAAGAGGAAATTACCTTTGAACACATCTATAACCAAATCTTGATAGCTATTTTTACGAGCTATGTTTTTGCAGTTTGCAACATGATGACTTCGTAAATGAGACCAATTTCTTAGCCATAATTAGTTAAGAAAAAGTTTTCTGAAGAAAAATATGTTTCTAGAAAAATCCTTTTTGGGTAACTTTGTTTCTTGACATTTAAAAAATATCTTGCTATTAATTTAAGTGTTCTTTATACCTAGTGTGACTTTTCCTTAGCACAGCGAAGGAAATTGTGAATATATTCTGCTTCCAGTGGTATAGTGCTTGGGAAAAACATAATTTATGCAAAACTAAATTTTACCTCTTTGTATTGTTTACCAGTATCAACTACAGATGCAAATTTAGACAAATTAGAGCTGTGTGTTTGTTCATAGGCAAGCCTATCTGTGCTTACACATTTTTCCATTTTTGATAAATAAATGTGTTGCTGTTCTTCACTTTTCAACATCTAAAGGTTAGTTTTGAAAAGAGCATATTTATAATGAATCTATGTTCTCATCTCCAAACTAGTGTCTGAAATTTTATGAGTCAGTTCTAAAATATATAGCATTTAATGAGGAATTACCCCAAAATATACCTGTTATTAGTAATTCTAACTTGGTGTCCCTTAGTTTGGTTGAGAATTTCCAAGATCTCCCAAGATGACCCAGTCTCAGGGAATGGTTGGAAAACTCATCTAGTCATATCCCAGTAAAAACTAACTATTCAAATTAAATTACATAAGCGTTTCTATGCAAAGTCTCATTCATTTATTCATTCACTCACTCGCCCACTCATTTGTTTATTCATTCATACTCCATTCATTAAATATTTATTATGCTCCTACTCTAGGCCAGAAGCAATGCAATTGTTAACAAGATGCACACTGCTCTCTACTGTGGAGCATGTTAGATCATTTCCAGCAAAAATTTATTGTAAAATGTATTTTCCTATATTCAAGGTCTTTTCCCCCTCAAAGATTTACCAGTACTAGAGAATAAATCTCTTCTGTGGTGAGGAAGTCAGGAATAGTGGCTATGCTACAGGGAGAAGTAGGGGCAGAGGGGGTAGCAGAGGAGTTGACTGAAAATCAAAGGTAGGGTCTCTCAGTTTCTCACCTTGCCAGATGAAGATCATGTAACAATTTCTTGGATCTGGATGAAGCTCGAGATGTTACTAGCTCAGTTTGCTGTAAGCAATATAAAACCAAACAAGACATGGCAGGAATAGACTAAAGAATATATTTTGGAATTGACAACACAGAGATTAAAATCTCATAAATTTGAACTAATTAAATACTATTGACATGCTTGTGCCAGGTTTACTTTCTAATGTAAAATATAATTAACTTATCTTTCAAAAATAGTAGCTATCAAAATTTAGATATTCAAATGAATTCTTAATTTATATATACAAACTACATCTTTATTACATTACCATAGTATATCAACAGGCATAACATATAATTCACAAATTTACATCGCAAAAAATGGGCTTTATCTCCATGATATTAAGTCCATGATATTTTGGATATGAAGTTGGGTGAAAATAGTTAGTAACTGAATTTGAATATTTAGAGGGAAGTAAGCAGTCCTTATAACTTTTCTATTGGGATTTGTAATAGTTCCTTGTTAATTTTCTTTGTTTTTCTTTTTTTTCCCTCAACTTCACTGAGGTACCGTTGACAATTAAAAATTATATATATATCTATCTAAGGTGTACAACCTGATGATTTGACATGTTTATATTGTGAAATATTAACCACAATCAAGCTAATTAGCATTCCCTATTAATTTTTATAAGCCTGATTCAGGTTTGTAGGAAGAAATAACATGAGCTTCACTACAGGAAATTTAAAAAATGAGACTACTAAAAATATAGGTGAGAAAAAAAATCTAAATAAGCAAACCTCTGAGTATATTTCATTTTTTGTCTTGATTTCTGTTTTTAACTCCAGACTGATTCTTAAAATGCTAACAGTTCATAATGCCAGTATAAACCTGTCAACAATTGGACTGAAGGCCTTAGATCTCCTCCTAACTTCAGGTAATACACACATATATTTTTCATATTGACTCAAATCTAAAAAATATTTGAAACCATTTGCTAACTTTGGTTTAATTTTTTAGGATTATACTATAATGTAACTGAAATATCACTGATGTCCAAAATTCTGTTTCCATCTTTTCTCCTTATCTCTTTTTCTCTATACTTTGTCTCTCAAAAATCCAATACTTGATTTTAAACATTACCTTGTGTGTTTCTCCCAAATCTCCATTTCTAGCTCCAGCTTTGCTCCCCAAATTTTGTCCAACATCTCACATTCCCTCTAGCTTGGTGGTCATTCATGCCCTTGATGTCGTTATATCTTTCTCCCTATATGTCTTTAATATGTTTTCTGTTATGTATATTCTAGGGTATGCTATAAAAATCATACTTAAAAAAACATATAGCATTACTTCTCGAGTGCTTGCTAGACGCCAGCCTTCACATGTAAAATGCTTCACATCCTTTTAAAAACATAATCCTTAAAATACCCCCTGGGATAGGTTTCAGGTGAGAAACACTGAAGTGCAGAGAGGTTGCCTCAGCCCCTAAGTGATAGAAGTGGGGTCTGATTCCACATGTTAGGTCCTTTGCCTGCGGAAACCTGCTCTGAGGAGGATAACGGACCTGAGAATAAAGAATCTTGAAATGGTGCAATAGTTGAGTTAGGTCCTTTGCCTGCGGAAACCTGCTCTGAGGAGGATAACGGACCTGAGAATAAAGAATCTTGAAATGGTGCAATAGTTGAGATCATTGCTATGAAGGATGCTTGCTGTTATATAAGGTTCCAAGAAAGGCTGCTCTCAGGGGAGCTAATTCTGAAGGATTGGAAGGAGTTTCACTCAGCGTAGGGGAAGGCATTTTAAGTCAAGAGAACCATGTGTCCCCAGGCCTGGGAGGATAGCATGAAAGAGGCTGGACATGTGGGTGGGAAGATTTTAAATGTTTTCATTAGCCCTGCTAAGTAATGAAGACCCTACAGGAGAAAGAGAAAGGAAGAAAGAGGGAAAAGACCCAGGGTATGAAGGAAGAGAGATAGGGAAGACCAGATGGTACTCACCATTTCATCAGAGCCTTTTATTATAGTTTTTAATGACAGGTACTAACTGGTCTTAACCATGTTTTGCTTTAACTTCATCCCTGGGAACTTTTTTTTTGTTCATTCTCCATTTGGGAATGGATAGAATTCAGGGTTTATGAATCTGAGAAACCTGCAACACTGGCATGTTTGAAGTCAGCAGAATACAGATAGCTAGGAAATTTGACACGTGTTTTGAAAAGACTAGTTAACATAATTTCTCCCATATTATAACATTCAGAATTTTGAGCCATTAGGAAAGTTTTACAGGTGTTTTAAAGTTATTTCGGATACTTACCAGAGTTTAAATTGTGAATCATTTTTTATTATCTAGCCATTAATTAATTGATTTAATAGTTATTGGGAACTTACTGTTAGGCTGGGTGCTGGAGAATTCTAAGACAGATGAGGCAAAATTCTTACAATATAGAAGTTTGCAATTCAGCACCTCTGCTGTCCAATATAAAATTTTGCCCTGGTGGAAAAAGTCTGTGTCCGTGCCGTCTAGTTTCATAGCTAATAGCTATGTGTGGCTACTGAACATGTGAAATATGAAACACTGAATTTTAATTGTATTTAATTTTAATTAATTTAAATAGCCACATATGATTAGTGGCTATGAATTGGACAGTACAGGCAGACAGATAAGAGCTTATGCTATAACAGAGGTATGGAAAAAGCCGTCATAGGAATGTAGAGGAGAGAGCAGTTAAACTCACTTGTAGGAGTTAAGAGCATGGTCACGAGCTGCCTATTTTTAATACAGCTCTGCCTTTTACGAGTTGTTGGAGCTTGGGCAAAGTCACTTGGGTCACTTAACTTTCTGTGCCTCAGTTTTCTTATCTCTAAATTGAGATTGCACGTATCTCATGGGGTTGTGGTGTGGATTAAATGTGTTACAGTAAAGTGCTTCAAACCTGTGGCTGACATATTATGTGCTATAGAAGTATTTACTGCTACTACCACCACTCCTGTTCCAGTACTACTGTTTTTATTGACAGTATAGTTATTTGTGTTATTTCTTGAATTACGGAAGAAGTATGTTTGTTGTAAAAAAAAAAGGGCAAGAGTATTCCATGCAGCTAGTGTGAGTGCAAAGGGAGGTCAAAGAACGTGTTTAGTGATGAGCAAGCAGTTTAGCATGTTGCGAGTTGAGACAATGCGTGGAAGGACATGGAGCTGATGAGATACATGTAGTCAGTTTTGGGAAGGGTCATGTTCATCACACAAAGGAGTGTGGGATGGCCTTAGAAAATTTTAGCAAGGGATTTGCAGGATCACATTTGTGTTTTAGAAATAAAATGCAGAGAATAAACTTGATAGGTAGAGATTTGGGCCAAGTAGAGCAATTAAATAATTGTTTTTGCATTTTTGGTGAGAGTAGATATGGTCCTGAACCCAATAGTAATGGAGGGGCCTGTTCAAAAGAAGTTTCTGAGATATTTAGAAGATACATTGAAGACTTGGTAATAAGTTGATTTGTTGGTTGGATAGAGAATGAAAAGAGAGAGGGAGGATGAGGGAGGAAAGATGACTTGGTGGTATCTCTCTTGGGTAACTACTGGATGATGGTATTATTGATGATAATATATAACCTCTAGACTTGGGATGCCTATGGAATATTCAGATGGTATTGTCTAAGATACAGAGAGAAATATGTTTCAGGAGTTTAGGCAAGAGATCTAGGCCTGAAGTATTGACTGTGAATCATAAAAGTAGAGTAAAGTGAGCTAGGAATTTACTTCATTTAGAAAGACCATAGAGCATGATAGTTCTAACATCTGGGGCAATTAAGTGGTTTATCAAATAAAGTCCACAAACCATTCATAGTCCTCAAGTAAAAATTAACACACTGTTAAAGTAGCTATTTACTTAGGGAATATTATTCTCTTTAAAATAGGTAAAATCACTTTGCTGATATTGGATGAAGAAAGCGATATCTTCCTATTAATTTTCGATGCCATGCGCACATTTTCAGCCAATGATGAAGTCCAGAAACTTGGATGCAAAGCTTTACGTGTGCTGTTTGAGAGAGGTATTTATAAATGTCAAATTCTTTATTTTGAAATATATGTAATAAAAAGAGCTTATAGCAGGAAAAGTAGAATGTAATTATAGTAAGAAAAAGGTATCTAAAATTGTACTATTTATTAATAAGTGGGAGTTGTCTGCCAAGGGTAAATCATGGAGTTAATTCAAAAAAACGGGGTGGGGGGAGGGAAGACACAATAATCCCAACAATTCCTTGAACTTTTTAATAAGACAAGTGAACAGATATGATGTTGATGGGGGGAGGGGGAAGAAGGAAGGGGGAAAAGATGGAACTGGTAAAGGGACACGAAAATCAACTACATTGTATATTGATAAAGTTAAAAAAATGCTTAAAATGAATTAATGTATTTAGGATAGCCATTGAGATTATCTAGGAAAACAAACAAACAAATAAACAAATAACCCAATCCTCCCATCCATGAGTTAACAGGCTAATTATGTTATTATGTTTACTTCAATTCTGTATCTATGAGGATTGTGTGTCACTACAAATAAAGAAAATCCTATTCCAGTCACTTAAAAAAAATAATGGAGTTAGTTCAGAAATATTGTAGTTTTTGTGGAGTGAATTTCATTAAATCATATGAATCATACAATTGTAGCAGACTTTCTTCCATTGCTTGACAAGGCATAAGCTTCAGTTTGAAAACCGGATGTGTCCGTAAGAAAGAAAAAATAAAACTGGGAAGCCAAGCATAGGTTAAATTTGGTTTTATGATGTCGAGTCATCACCAGGGATTTTAGAAATTGCTAAAGGCTCTGCATAAAAAACTGGGTTTACAGAATGTTTCTTAGGAAAAGGACTAATATGGATTTCATGGCCTGGTGCTGAGATTGGTAACAGAGATTATCATGTAGTTTTAGATTTGGTTAGAACCTTTGTGTAGTCTTTCCACTGGCTTTATGAGGAAATGGGTCATAGGGGTGATGTGAGCAACCTTCTGAGGGCACGTGAGAGCCAAGTGTGCAAGTGGTTTAGGATAAGAATAATTTATGTGGGCCCTGTGTCAATATTAGTTGACCACTCTAATTTCTGGCAGCTCCAGGAATGGGATAGATCATTTGAACTGTTTAAATCCTTGACTTATTCCAGAAGGACTTTAAACAACTTACAGGTAACTATAGTACATTAGAGAAAAAAACGGATGAGAAAATTAATAAAGGGAAAATAATGTGAAGTGAGTTTAAGCTTACTCGTTACTTAAGGTCCCGCATATTCGCAAAGGGACGGGCCAAAAATTTGGCTCTTTGCTTCCCATCTGGCAAAGAAAAGAGGTAAATATTTGTAAACTTGGTTTACAAAATCTCTTGAGATGAAAGTAAACCCATCAGTCGGGAAGTCACTGGTCTCATAAGAGACCTCAGACAATCTTCCCACGGATTTCCCTGGATGAGATGATAAAGTACACATATTTTGCAAGGAATGCAAAGTGTATTTCAGAGAAAGTGGCTCTATCAGGAGTCAGGACAGCATGGGCCTGGTACCCAGCTCTGTGGTGATCAGGCTTGGTGGAAGAGAAGATAGTTTTCTGTGAGTGAGGAATAGAGGAACTTCATGTCTCTCAGGCTGTCTTTTGTAGGTGTAATATCTTGCAACTAAGCTTTTGATAAGAATTGGGCAAGATAAAGTTTGAGGCTCTGTGGTCTCGCAAGGCCAGTAATCTTCCGTGTTGCAGTTTGGGGTACATTCTTATTCATGGAAAAAAGGCTAACATCACTTTCTCACCAGCACTGTGGGGCTCATTCAGAAGTATGGAGCTGGACCAGGGAAGGTTAAAATGAAGAATCTTATTCAACAGAAAGATCATCGGTGATGATAGTATTATGATTATAAATGTAGAGTAGAAAAATTTCTGATTTTTCCAGGAGTATCAAGATCCACAGGGCTTAGCTAATTTAGTTAATAAGGTTAATTTTCAAAATTTGAGAGTGTGCTGTAGAAACTATTCCATAAGATGAGAACATTCCATGATGTCCCTCGTTTATTAGAAGAACTTAATCAAAGTTCACATTATCTTATATGGGCACACTGGTAGAAAATTGAAGAAATTAATGTCAATTGCAAAGTGTTGCATTTTCTAACATTTTTGTTGACAACCTTCTCAGTCTAGATAAAACATATTTTTATACGTGTTTTTGAGGTTTCTGCCAATTAAAATGACTTCAGATGGAACTCACTGGCTTGATCAAAAGACTTTCATTGTGAAAAATAATGATGACAAATTTTGCTCTCTGATGGAAAACCATTAACATAGAGTATTTCAGTCTGATTACTCGACATTTGCTCAGGTTCACAACTCTTGAACTGACACATTTACCTGCCCTTCAACAGTCTACCATTAACTTCTCCCTCTTAAGTATTATAGTATATTCACTTCCAGTAAGTTGTCTTTATCAGTCACTGGTCAGTTTTCTCTAGGATCTTCCAAATAAAATTGTACATTATTTTGTTTTTCTGAGAACACTTTGGTAACTAACTCTTATATTTCAAAACATGGAGTAGCTCATATAGGTCAAAACAAAATTATTTCAATCTCAACAGCTTGTTTTCCCACTATAAAATTCTTAGGAAGAGTTGTTTTTGTAGAAATTTGTATTTATTTAAAGTAGTATATTGTATTTGCTGTGCCTCATACAACTATCAGGAATATTATATTTTTTGTGTAATTATACCTTTATGTCACCTTTAAGCTTTTACAATGTTTTGCCTGTTGTTTTTAGTTTCAGAAGAGCAGCTGACTGAATTTGTAGAGAACAAAGATTATATGATATTGCTAAATGCATTGAAACATTTTAAAGATGAAGAGGAAATTGTGCTTCACGTTCTGCACTGTTTACATTCCCTAGCAATTCCTTGTAAGTAGCTTTGATTTTTTTTGTATTTGAAAAATTACAAAATATCTTTTTACTGAGTGTGTTTTGAAAATATTTTTATTATTTAGATACTTGTGGATGCTAAACTCATTCATTCAATTGATTTATATTTATGGATACTGTACTGCAGCTGGCTCTGGGCTTGGCGCTGGGGAAACAATAGTGGACAATAGAAGTGTGTCCCTTGCCTTTTGAGAGCTCAGAGTACAGTGGGGGATACAGTTAAGTACGTAGGTGATTATAATGTATTATGAGGCAGGTAATTTATGAGAACAAATAGGGAGTGAGGCGTAATCTCCTAGCTGAGACTTGAACGATTAGGAGAGCTTGTGGGCAGGGAGGTGTGAGGTGAAGTGAGAACGCAGGCCAAGTGTCCAGTCAGTGGGATACTTTTTTAAGTATAAAGATGCTGTAGCAAGAGACAGTGTTGCACATTCCAGAAGATAAAAGTAGCTCAGTAAACTGCGAGTTTGAGTGTGTGCGTGTGCGTGCGTGTGTGCAAATGTGGATGCACATCCCCGAACATCTGCTTGTGTTTCATTGATGGAGGTGGTGGAAGGGTTTGGTTAGAGTTGGTCGATGAGGCTGGAGACATGGCAGTAGAGATCATGAAGGGCCTGAAATGCCACATGGAAGAGTTTGAACTCTCTGGTGATTCCTGGTTAGCGTTTTAGTGATACTTTGAAATCTAGCCACTTTTCTCACCAAAAGAAGCACAAATCAGAAGAAATAAATTTGCTGTATATACTACTAATGGTTGCTAATGGGCTAAAATAATACCTCAGATTTTGTTTTGTTTTGCAAATGCACATTAACATTTCATGTTTCGTGATTACCTACCTGTGTGGGTTTGTACAGAATATACATATGAGAGGTCTTCACCAAGTTCATGGAAGTATTCATAGTATCTTTTCATTCCATTATTCCATGAATTTTTTGAAGTATTCTTGTATGTGCTTATCTAGCAATATTTTCATCCTCCTATACATGAAGTGTATACATGAAGATTAAATGAGTTAAATAATGTGAAGAATGTAGAATAGTACCTGGTATGTAAGGTGTGTTCTAAAATCATTGACGGTGTTATTACACAGTGTGTATTTTATATGTATGTTGTAAACTACATATGATATGCATAAATAGTTTTAGATATGGAAATCAGTATGGCAATTTGAAGATGTGAGACTTCACTATAGCAGGGTAAAAACCTAATGTCTTGTGTCTTTGTGATGTTTATAAAACCACAACGTTTTCTTATCCACAGGAAATTAAATGCTTGAATGTGGATGGGGCTGAACAGTGGTAGAGAATGGCTGTACTTTTACATTTCTCTGAGTCATCACTGCCAACAAACTGAGCATATTCTGCATTGTATTTTTCCTTGGTTAAATTTATTCATTTATTGATTTATTTTGGGCTGACTGTTTGTGGAATTCATTGTTTCCCACCCACATCTGACATAACTCCAGTTAAAATGTGTTGATTCATAATGCGAAGGTCACAGAAAGTAGCAGCTAAAGATCAAGAGATCAAGAGTTTTAAACACTGATTCTAACTGCAAGATGTTTGCATTTCCGTCTTAGAGCAAATCATGTCTGCTATCCTGAGTCAAAGCAGATAATTGTTTTAAAAGGCCATTTCCTTTCATTATTACAAGTTTTTCTATATTTAATGTTTTTAAATACAATTTAAACATAAAAATATATTTTTGGGAAAACAATTGGTTGGTTTTGGCTGTGCCAAAAAAGAAAGAAAAATGTTTTGCAGACAGCATTTAAAAAAAATAAGAATAGTTAACATTTCATTGAGAGATATGAATGTTTTTTCCCACATAGGTTCATAACTCCCTCTATAGCACTTGTTTTTCCCGGTAGGTTCTTTCCTTCCTTTCTCTTTCACCTGTGTTTGTAATATATTTTATGACAGGTTGGTCATAACTTTAGTGTTATGCTTCTCTTCTCCTATTCTTTTCTCTATTCTTTCCTCCTATCTATCTCAGAACCTTCAGGAAGCCTGCTTTGCACAGTGCTTCCTTGTACACTGGCTAATCTGGAACAGAGGAAATAGATCATAGGTCATTTTAGCTGCTCTATTATGTGACATAATCTTGATTTTCCTACTATTGGTTTGACGAAAACAAATGATGCGAAAGCCATTGTCCCGGGGGTAGAGCTTCGTCAGGAAATAGTCCTCAAAATTCATTTACTTGAAATATGGCCAAGACATTAAATTTTTAGATGTATATAAAATCACTACAAATTTTCCCTTTATTTGAAATCTTAAGTTTTTAAGACAAGAATCAGGAATAAAGCAATTTTCCCTTCATGCTAAAGGTGAGTCTTACAGCCCATTATAATAGCAATGAACAACAGTATTTTTTTATAGCTATTTGACAGAATATGATATTTAAATTTGGAAATGTAGTCATTATGAGGACACATATTTGCAATCTAAATGAGATGTCTTTGTATGCATATTTGAAAGGAGAAAATTATTACCTTATTGATAATTATGATTTCTTAAAATTTAGGCAATAATGTTGAAGTCCTTATGAGTGGCAACGTCAGGTGTTATAATATTGTGGTGGAAGCCATGAAAGCATTCCCTACCAATGAAAAAATTCAAGAAGTGAGTTGCTGCTTGCTCCATAGGCTTACATTAGGTAAGTTATGATTGTTGGTTAATTTATTATCCCAATATATGATGTAAGTATATACATTATATGTATATTGTATGTTGATTGATAAGTTGCATATTGACAAAGATTGGGGATGGATATGCTGTAAAGTAACAAATTGCTCTATCATGCTTAGATGGAACTTTAAAGTTAATGGCAAACACAGATGTGTAGAATGTAAAAGAAGTGTTATCTTAATCTAATTTTTGAAAGAGGTAATTTTATAGATGAGTTTTTTTATTTTTAGGGCTATCTTATTTAAAATATATTTATGTAGTAGTTGATCTAGACAAAATAATAAGTGTAACTTACGTAGAAAATGCGAAACATAGTGCATGGAATTCACCATCCAATTTAAATATTAGTATATCACCAGTGCTGGTAAAGCTACCCTGGGCTCTTTCCTGCCTTTGCTTTCTCTACAGAAATTAACACTCTATAGAATTTTGTGTTTATGCATTTTTTGCTTTCTATAGTTCCACTATATTTGCATGTTTCCCTTAACAAAATCATTAATGTGGGCTTGTTTTTGTTTCATCAAAATGGAATCACACTGTATGTTGTCTTCTGCAACTTAAAAAAATTAAACGCATGTTTATAAGAATAATAAACATTTTTGCATGTAGTTGTATGTAGTATTCTATTATGTGGACATACCACAATTTATTTGCCATTGGTGTTTCCTCTTTTTAAAAATACACAATCTGTCTTCTATTCTTTTAAAAAATGGTTCATACATTCTGGATAATAATGTTTTGATGTTTGGGTGTATTCTTGTATGTATTGAAAATATATTCTATTGATTTGTGGCCTGTCTCTTCACCATCTTATAGTGGTTTTTGTAATATAGTTAAATTTAGTAATCAGTGGCTTTGTGATTTACTCTTTTTAATGTGTCTTGGTTTAGAAATCTTTCTTTTCCCTGAGGTAATAAATATATTCTATGTTTTATTCCAAAACTTTCTCATTCAAGTATTAAAGCACTGTGATCTGTTTTTCGTAAAGGAGGAGTTCAATTCCTCCCCTGACCCCCTCCATTTTCATTATGGAGAGCCAGTTACCATCACAGCATAATTTATTATATGGTTTGCCCATTTCCCAGTGGTGTGGTACACTGACTATATGTATGTTTCTGTTCTTGTTGTTCTGTTGCTTTGATTAATTTGATTTGTCTGGATCAATATCATGCTGTTTAAATTACTATAGTTCTGTAAGTCCTGACATCTGAAAACCTAATAGGTCAAGTCATTATATATTATTCTTTTGGGGGCTATCTTGGCTTTTTTCCTTGGGTCTTTACTATTTCATACAAATTTTAGAATTAACTTGTCCAGTTTCTTGGAAAACTCCATTGGGATTTTGACTGGAATTGCACAAAATATATGGATCAATTTAAAAAGAACTGACATCATTTCATTATAATTTCTTACATGTAGGTCTTGCACAACATTGTTAGTTATTTCTAGATACCTTATTTTTTTTTTGTTATTGTAAATAGTAACTCTTTTAAAATTATATATATATTTTAACTGTGTCTGCATAAAGACATGCAAGTGATTTGTTTTTTGGTATGTTGATTTTACATACCTTTCTAAACTCTTACTATTTGTTTGTAAGTGCGCTTAGGTTCTGTAAGTAGCAATTGCATAGTATGTGAATAATGACAGTCTGAGTTCTTCCTTTCTGTTCCCTATATCCTTTATTTCATTTTCTTGTCTTATTGCAGGACCCCAAATTACTAGCACAGTGTTGAATAGAAGCACTGATAGTAGACATCCTTGTGTTGTTCTTGATTTTAAAGAGATAGTCTCCCATCCAGAATAATGCTTGTTATAAGGGTTTTTAATTTTTTTTAAAAAAATTGTCTTGTTTTGTTTGTTTTATGACAGATAGCTTTTTATTTTTTTAAAATTTTGCCTTGTTTTATTTGTTTTGTGACATATAGCTTTTTATCAAGTTTAGAACTTTTCTTCTGTATCTTATTTGCTTTTATTTTTACATGTAGGCTTTCTTTTTAAATCACAGGTGAGTATTGCATTTTATCACATACTTGGAAAGTATATTAAGGGCATTTCTTTCTTTTTTCTTTTGGTAATATGGGGAATTATACCTACAGGTCTTTTCATACTAAGCCACCTTGCACTCCTGTGATGAATTGAACTTGATTATTTATTAGATTTTAAAAAACATTTCTAGAAATCTTCTCTTTTTATTTTCAGACCTGTTTGGTAACTTTTGATTATCTCTTGTTTGCTTTTGTTTTTCTCTTCTCCCCTTTCTTTAAAAAAAAATTCTTCTATTTATTTGATCATAAGTACATAGATATTTTGTGTTCTGTATCTAATAACTCTGATGTATGAAGTTCTTGGGAGTCTAAACGCACTGCTTCATTGCCGACTGCCAGTCAATCACAGAGGCTTGTTACTTTTGATACTTGTGAGTTTCTCTTTGGTCGAGTTTAACATCTGAACATCCTGAAGACCCCCAGAGATGTTTGCCAGGAGTCAGAGCACAAGACTGACTTGGGAGCACTGTAGAATCTTGTTAAGATCAAGACGTCATGTAGAAGACTCTCCTTGAGTTACCCTACCTTGGAGAGAGTCTGAGGCTAGTCTGTTGCGTGCAGTGCCAGAATTCTTCCTTTTCCACAGGCTGCTCTGACTTGTCCAGTTGTTTTCAGCTCACAGTTCTTCTTTCAACTCTCTGTTGAACTTTTCTCCTTCCTCAACATACCTGGATATTTCCTTGATAAACTGATAAATGTTACTACATTTAAGAAGGAATGCTTTATTTTGTTAGAGATGAAGAAATCTGGTACTTGGCCTGATTTCAGTTAATGATCCTACCCTTATTGTCTTTATTCACAAATTATATAATTGCTGCATAGAGAACCTAAGAGCACTTACAAATTGTAAGCATTTAGAAAGGTATGTAGAATCAATATAAAAAAAACCCCAACTTACATTTCTTTATGCAGACACAGTTGAAAAATATAATTTTGAAAGCGTTGTTATTTGCAATAACAAAAAAAAATAAGGTATCTAGAAATAATTAACAAAGTTGTGTAAGACCTACATGGAAGAAATTATAATGAAAAGGTGTTAATTTTTTGTAATTGAGATTTCCCTGATATTTTTGCGAGCAGAACAATGCATTAAAAAATGAATGGTTGGTGAATAATAAGGTAGGATCATTAACTGTTAGAAGTTGGTTCTGATGACCTTTCCCCAAAATGATCACCAGTGATATTTTGTGCAAAATTAGGATTACTATAATAGGCATTTAGCTTTTCATCATTAAAACTTTAGGAAAAGAAGATCAACATTCATGTAAAAAGCCTAATTTTCATGATTTCTTTGTAGAAATTTACATATTCACTTCTAGAATCATGACTGTATTCCCTGTATAATTTGGAAATTGAATTTAGCATTAGAAAAGCTCCTAGATAGTTTTAGTTAAAATGAATTTTTTAATAAATTGAATTGTTTTACATCCATTTCAGTTTATTTCTTTGCTTAACAAGCCTTTATTAAATGCTATTATATGACCAAAACTGTGAGATATGATAATAATGTCTATACTTTCATACCTTTCATACTTTTCAAAGTAGTTTCATATACATAATGATTTTTTTGGCCCATTAAACAATCTTGGGAGATGGGATATTGTTATCATCTCCACATTTACACGAGGACCTGTGGTTCAGCAAGTCTTTGTGTCTTATCCGAGTTCATGTAACCAGTAAGGTTCACGTGAAATCAGGCCACTTATCTGGATTTCTTCATCCAAAACAAAATAAAGCATTCCTTCTTACAGGCGGTAGCCATTTACTAGTTTATCTCTCTACAGGTGAGCCTTTACTCATTATGTGTTCATGAAGAAGGATGCAGTTGTACAAACTGGCTATCTGGGAGCATTTTAACCTAATTGAAAAGATGATTTCTTAAATCTAGCTACCTAAGAATACATAGTTCTCTGTTTCACGTTTTGCACCTTACCCCAGTCAAGTTACAACTTGCAGAAATTACACTAAAAATGTGAGTTCACCTCAAGCCCTTGAAATGAGCCAGAAGAAAACGTGGTTTTGTTTTTGTGATTAGGGAAATGGCACTTGGCTACTACATAGGTCTAT
The DNA here is from genome assembly GCF_027409185.1 of Cynocephalus volans. Lineage (NCBI taxonomy): Eukaryota > Metazoa > Chordata > Mammalia > Dermoptera > Cynocephalidae > Cynocephalus > Cynocephalus volans. The sequence continues at coordinate 78,353,344 of NC_084471.1, read as the reverse complement.
AAAGGTACATTAAAGGTGCTTGCCATTATACCACTGAAATAAAATAAACTATAGAAACTATCATGTCATATGCCATTTTTGTATTTTTCTGTAACTTTTTTGGAAAATAAAAAGCCATCAAATTGGTCTTTATATAAGGAGGTTTTTTTCCCTCTCATTTATCTCTTATTATTATTTCTTCCATTTAGTGCTGAGAGAATTTATTGTCCCTGTTATTGTTTCAAAAGAAGCCGAATAAATCTCTTAACTTCCTTTTCATAAAGTAAAAACCCAAAGTCAATAAATAAACATTTAACATTTTGTCAAATTATGTAATCTAATTATGGGTATAATGCATTTAAGGGCTGTAGACAATGTTTTCTCACATAAATTGTCTGAACATATGGCCAGTCTTACTAGTATTTGCCCGGAGCCACACAGTTGGTCAGTGGTAGAGCAGATGTTGGCATGTGAATAATAGTAGGAAAAAAGGGTAATGAAGACAACCCAAGTTTAGACAAGCTGGTAAATGTAGAAGCAAATTTTTTTGAAATGACTCTCCAAGACTACTGATCACTAGGCCTGGGGAGTATGTCTGCCTGGTAGGTGAATGTGGAAGAGTCAAGAACAGAGGAAGATATTGACAAAGGAGAGCTATGCCTTTTGATTTTGAGGCTGTCGATTAGCATTTAGTTTGGGCTTTAGGCTTTTCATGATAAAGAATCTCTTCCACATCCGGTTTTGTGTGTCAGGGATCATTTAATTACACTTATAGATAAATAGGAGTTGCATTCTTACTTTTAGAAGGAAACCTGGTCACTGTTAGTGAGTTACAAATAAGCTAAATGGAAGGAGGCATGTATTTCTGGAATATCACTTATAGATTCTTTTCTCATGAGGATTTTGATATTTGGATGTTGTGTTAATTCTCTAAAAGATGGGTGTAAAAAGGTATGGAATTTCTTCCTAGGGTGGGTGAAAGGTGGTAAAATAACCTCTTATGTTTTTCTAAGATCATCATAGACAAGATCAAGTAATGTGCCAATGAGTTTTCTCAACAGTATTCCTGTAAGTGAAAAAAGGTGTTTCAGCCAAAGGATTTAATAATGCAGGAGAGTTTTTTAGGACTTCTATCTTTTAGAAGGCAGGAACATTAAGTTATTTTTTACAGTAAGTATCGTAGTGCTATTGATAACAGACATCTCATTGTTCTCACATGGTGATGATAGGAGGAGTCAGAGAACACAAAGTTAATGTAACCCAAACTTGTGACGTTATTTTTGCTCAGTCACTTTGTGAAATGAATGTTCAAAACTTTGCTCCATCATATTAAGCTATTTTAACTAAAGTAAATATGTATTTTAATGTCATTAAAATATTCATCACTACTCAAATGTATTGATTTACATACTCACATAATTAAAGGTAATTTAAGTACTATGGATGAGAAGCCAGCTAATGTTTCATTTAACTTTTAGGTAACTTTTTTAATATCTTGGTATTAAACGACATACATGAGTTTGTGGTGAAGGCCGTGCAGCAGTATTCACAGAATGCAGTGTTACAAATCTCAGCACTCAGCTGTTTAGCGCTCCTCAGTAAGTATGTTTACTAAAAAGGAGTTCTTATGGGTGCATTTGATATTTAATATTAACATTATAGCAAGAGAATCATATGGAGGGAAGGAAACATTAAATGCCTTGTCTGTCCAAATGTAAATTATTTTGCAACACTTGCAAAGGATACTGTCAAGGGATCTAACGGTTGTGACAGGTGTGCATATCCAAATTCATACAAGGTTTTGCTTTACATCCTTGGTTTAGCTTTGTCATTAAACAACTAATAGTTTCAAATAATCTTCCTCTAATCTATTACGTGCTTTTGGTACCATCTTCCTCATTGTATCATTTACTTATATGGGATGGCAGTAATATGAGTTGTGTTATATGTTAAAAATTGCTTTATATTTAACCAAGGTTGCTGCTAAAGAACACCTTACTCTGTTGATAACATTTCAAAATGTGAACTTAGAGTTGGTCATTCAAACTGTAAGTATATTTTATGCATATATTTATATTTTAATTTTTTCAAGCTGAGACCATATTTTTAAATCAAGACTTAGAGGAAAAGAATGAGAATAAGGAGAATGAGGATGAGGAGGAAGAAGATAAATTGTTTTGGCTGGAAGCTTGTTACAAAGCATTAACTTGGCATAGAAAGAACAAGCATGTGCAGGTTAGACTCGCAAATATTATAATTATTCAAAATTATATTTTTCAATGATTTATATTTTGACAGGTTTTTTTTATTCCTTCCCCTAATCCAGGAGGCGGCATGCTGGGCACTAAATAATCTCCTTATGTACCAAAACAGTTTACACAAGAAGATTGGAGATGAAGATGGCCAGTCAGTAGTTTTGAATTTTATACAATAGAACATTTTAGTTGTGTTTTTAATAAGCATTACTTTCACATTTGTGTTTTTAGTGTCACTACAAAGTAGCAGTGGGTTTATAGTATTTTGATCTTATTGCCTTCAATAGTTAGGAAAGGTGGCATGTTTGAGAGTTATTATTGAGATATTTGGAATCAGGAGTCATTCAATATTTATGAATCATGAGAATCTTTCAATTTTCTGGCTGATCATTTAAAAATGCCATATGTGTATTTTTTAAATCCAAGTAATTTCCTTTCTTGTGATATTGTTAGGTGACAGTGGCATTTTTAAATAAAAAATTGAATTATTATTATTATATTTTAAATTGGAAGATAACACTGTATGTTTTTATCACGTACCACTCACCACAAAAGTAATAAGTATATGTGATGTAATGTATTCATTAAAAATGCCATATTAATTCATCTCAGGTGATAGAAATTGCAGAGCCATCTGTGACTAGCCAGCATCTTGTCAATATCAGGAATTAGGTTTGATTAGAAAGCTTCCTATAGTGAGTTTCGACCTGAGGTGGCAGTGTTGACCTGTCTTCTCTTGAGAGGGTATTTGAAGCTGTCATCTCTTGAAACTTTCAATAGGAGTGTGATTCAAACATCATAAGACCAGCACTCTCTTCCCAAGATCCATACTGTAACCAGGAGTTTTGTGTATATCAGATTTGTTTCACATCCATGAGCCTTTGTGTTCTATGGCAACTGCTTATACTTCTACTGTTTGCTCTGGGTATCCTTTGGGTTTTAAAATTTGAATGACTTGCTTTGGAAACCTAAATAGTAATATTCTACATCTCAAATCCTGAATAGTCTATTTGCATAAATGATCCACTCTCAATAAGAAGGGAATTAATGACACAGAAGCTATTTAATTATACATTTTCATTCTGAAAAGAAACAATAATTCTTTTGAAAACTACATTAAAACAGAATCCTAATAATCCCACGTTGAGAAATATTTTTAAGTGATTAGGGTAAGGCAGATTCAGTTTGCAGCTTATAAATTTTAGTTCGTAGCACACCTGTTCTTCAATATCCATAGGAGATCTTTAAAAGAAGTATATTACTAAAAGAAAATATATTTATGTTCTACATCTTTAAAACCCACTGCTTCTATGCAATTTTTTATTTTTCCTTTCTTGTTTCCCTTATCTTTTCCACACTTTTTCCTCTTAGCACCTCCTTATATATCTGCTGAGCCTTTATTCCTCTCTTATCAGCTTTTGAAGAAACAGAGAAATACTGATTTATTAATATTCAATAAAATTAGAGTATAACTTTTAAATATAAAACTGTTTAACTGTAATTCACTCTTTTAAGTGGAGGTGGCATAAAATATTGTTTTTATGTGCCTTTATTTGTTAGAAATATTAGGTAATGGTAAGTAAAAATCTGAGCTAATTATTAAAAAGATGACTATGACTACTGTGTTGAATTTTCAAAAGGTTCCCAGCTCACAGGGAGGTGATTCTATCCATGCTGATGCATTCTTCATCAAAAGAAGTCTTCCAGGCATCTGCGAATGCCTTGTCAACTCTCTTAGAACAAAATGGTAAGGGGCATACCATATTTTTTAACAAAGGGTAACACATTTTGTGGTACTTTTTATTATAAATTTATGTGAAAAATTTAAATATGTATATATTTATCTGACATTTGGATATACAATTATTGATATATAAATAAAATGAATAAAGTAAGAATTTTGATGTATAATCTTCTGGACTTATATGTATGCACTTGCTCATGACATATACAATATATTTTATATTTTTTGCAGAAATGGGATTATATTATACTCTTTTATAACCAAATTTTATATTTTTTCTTTCTCATGCTGATAGATGGATATTCTCATGCTATCACTTTTAATACTTGTGTAGCTTGCTAATGTATGCTATATCCTAATTTATGAACTAATTTCATGTTGATGGACTTTTAGAATGTGTCCAGTGGGATGTTTTTGGTCCCTGTAACAACCACCAAATGGTCACTCCTTCCTCCCCCATTTTCCTTTACACACTATTATTTTCTTAGGAAAACTATAGAAATGCAGCTAAGTGACAAGATATTCACTATTTAAAAATCTGAAAAAATATTCATTATAAATCTTTTACTATAATTTTTCTTAAAAATGGTTCTTTACATGTAATTCTTGTATGTCTTGTAGCTTTGCGTAATTAAGGAGAGAAAAATGGCTCATATACAAGGGTACTTCAAAAAGTTTGTGGAAAAATAGAATGGAAAGATAATACAAATCTTTCCATGAGTTTTTTGAAGTACCCTATATCATTGGAAGAACTTGTGAGGTTGAAGGTCGTGGCTCAGTCTGCTCAGATTCCTGCCCCTATAGAAAGGAAATACTGCCAGAAAACCTTGGGAGAAAACTCATTATAAAGGCATTGGGACTTGGCAGCTCTTGCAGGATTTTTAAGAAAAATAAAGAAAAACACTGAAAGTCTGAGACAGAAACTAGTGTAAGCATCAGTTTTAGTAGAGAACCTGATCAGAGTGAAAGAAATAAAGAAACCACATCACGCGTGTTTCTTTATACTATAATTTAAGTCAAATCAAGAGGAAAATCATCTCCTCTTCCTTTTCCTTCTTTCTCATCCCATCCCTCTGATGGCACTTGAATAGAAGGTTTGGAGTGTAAAGGGCACTGAGAGACAGACAGGGGATGCTCTCAGGGATAATGAATTGGAGTAGGAGGGGTAGAAAGGGCATTGCTATCTTTGAATCTCTGTATTCTACTGTGCAGTTAAAGAGGCCTGGCTGGGAATTTTGATTCTGAAGATGTCTGAACTTTTTGCTACTTCTGTGTGGGCATCTTAGAGAGGAGGCAAACTTTTACTATGTATGAACAATTTTGTGTTGGTGCCATTAGTAATCACCTGGAGATCTCCTTTGATATGTAAGCAAAACAACCAGACTTTTTGAGAATTGGACTGCTTCTTATTATGATGCCTGAGGATTAGTTACATTCAGAGTCAACCTTGATGTCTCTGTGGAGAATCAGTTCTCTGCTCTTTCTAATTCCCTACTTTGTTCCTGGCCCCCTGTTAGGTAAACTGTCCTCAGGTCCTATGTATTGTCCTTGGAGTTCTGCCTTAGTAGAGTATTAAGAACTTGAACAGCGGGTTCACCAACGTCCTTGGGCAACTTCTCATTGAAAAACACTTGGGAACATTGGGTGTGCAGGGCTGGATATGGTTTTTTAGAAAAATTCTGGATTGGCTGTCAGAAGAACTGGGTTCTTGGAACCATGGAGGTCCAAGGCTCGAACATTTTGTGTGACAATGTCCTTGTTTAGTTAGTTAATTAAGTTAATATTTATCTAGTTCATACTATGTGGTAGTCAATCTGCTAGGCACTTGGGATGTATCAGTTAAATAGAAATTTCAGGCTAATGGAGTTTAAATTCTAGTGGGGAACACAGATAAGACGACTACCTAAAATATGTGATATGTGAGGTAGCTAAGAAAAGAAAATAAAACAAGGAAGAAGGATAGGATATGTTAGGAGTCAGAAGAAAAGAAATTGTGAATAGGCAGCCAGGAAAAAAGGTGACTAAAGAGCTGTAGGAAGTTGTATATTGTTATTTGCATTTTAAAGCAGATAATTTTCTGCTAACATGGAGTAGATGAGGTTAAGAATATTATGTAGATAGCTGGTAAATGAGATAACATGTATAAAGTGTTCTATAAACTCTGAAGTGACTTTATGATGAAGTTTTTTTTCCTAGATCTATTGTTTGCGATTTTTGAATCACACATTGTGTTACTATCTAAGACAATGGTTCTTAAAGTGTGGTCCCTGGACCAGCAGCATTGCCTGGGGATTTATTAAAAAATTTAAGTATGAGGGCCCCATACAGACTTACTGAATCATGAACTGGAGTTGGGATCCAGCAGTCTGTGTTTTAACAAGCCCTGCAGGTGATTCTGATGCACATTAATGTTTGAGTACAGCTAGTCTAGAGTAACTTCTGTCTCCTTGGTCAGAATCCAGCCACTTTGGGAGGGGTTATCACAATTTCTCACACAATCAAGCAGAATAACCATCTCCTAATTGTATCTTGATGAGTGATATTCTGGATGTTTTTAAAAGGTATGAGTTTTTCAGGTTTTGGCAGTATTTTTGAATGTGTCTATCACTTCTATTTATTTCTGTGTTTAGTCCTATCTTTTCTTCTTGAGATTGACAGCTCATTTTAAAAAACAGTACTTAAGTTGAAACTTTCTGTTTTCTCTTACTTTCAAAGTGTTAAATTACATTGTATAATGTTGGAATTGATATTTATATAGAAGCTTCAAGCCAATTGACATATATATGGAAACTTCAAGGCAACAGATTTGATTTAGTGAAGGAATTTATTATAGAGGAAAATTATTCTGTAATCCTTATTGCTTTAATATGGTTACTTTTCTACATATAATGCAAAATCAGTTGTAAAGCATATCCCTGTGTTTCCTAGGTTTTGGCATTACTTTGTGAAAAAAAATGTAATTATTTATGCTCTATATCAGCGTTTTTCATCCCTTTGCATATGATGGCATACATACAAATGATAATGTTTGTCTAGTCCAGTGGGGAAAAAGGGCAAAATAGCTCAAGGCTGAAAGCAACCCAGACTGGTTCCAGCCTCTTTGCCTCCCAACCCCGAAGAGCTGAGGGAATGGTCAATACCTCCACACACTTGTAACTTACTTCCAGCTCACTAGTGTCTAGCGTGCTTAGCTAATCCCGATCTATATAAACGCAGTTATTTTGTGAAACTGTTTTAAGTATTAGAACTAAATGTAACTTTCATTCTTATTTTAAAGAGCACTATCTAAACACATTTTTTCCTGCAAAAACACTTCTTTCACATGAGCTGGGATATGGTGATTACATTGGAACCAATCTACTCTGAATAAAAATTTTAAAACAAAAACTTCAACAAAGGGTTAATAAATGTGAAAAAACTGACAATGGTATACATTTTAAAGAAATAAATAAACAATTATCTTTAAGTTGTCAATGAAATATAAATTATATATGTTTTTATATATGCTTTTCTATGAGTTTGGACTGTCAATATTCTACATCTTACAACAAAATTATGAAAATTTGCTTCCATTTGTACAAGTAATTTTTAAAAAATCTTGTAGTTAATTTCAGAAAAATCCTGTTGTCAAAGGGAATATACCTCAATGTTTTGGAGTTAATGCAGAAGCAAATACATTCTCCTGAAGTGGCTGAAAGTGGCTGTAAAATGCTAAATCACCTTTTTGAAGGAAGGTAATATAGATTTATGAACTTATGCAGAATATATCACTATGGTCCAGGTAGAATATAAATATTTCAAGCATATTTCTAAGGAGAAAAAGAAAAACAAGGTATTTGAAGCTTAAAACATTTTGCAATGTAATCTCATATCACTGATGAGATTACTTATTTTGTCTGAACATTGAAAGGAACAGCAGAGATTGTTGAAATATGTTAAAAGTTTGCTTTAGTGCTTGGTGCATGGTGTTGACTACATTTTTAAAAATGGTAATTATATAGCACATAGCTTACAACAGTTTTTCAAATTATTGTGTAAGTGTGAAAGGTATAAAAGATAAAATCAAGATATAGCTTCTAGTTGTTGCTTTTCTACAATGACTATATTATTTATTATCATTCCTTCATTTGAATTAATGTCTTCTCTTACTGTTCTCATTCCTTAGCAGCAGAAGGATTTAGTCACATCTAGTTAAAATGCAGAGATGCTAAGATTACATAGATGGTTAGTACAACAACGGAGACCAGATCCTCTTACCTGAGGGGTGGGTGGTGGCGGGGGCTGGAGGGGTAGGCAGGAGCAGAATTGCTGGCTTCAGCAACCTGTTAGGTGAAAGCTAAAACTAAGTTACATGCAGAAGTTGCCCACTGCAGGATATGCTTAGCACCCTTTTTTTTTTTTTTGCATTTTTTTGAGTAAGAAAATGTGAGGTAATTTTGTCATTGTCTGAGTAAATTTCGAGCAGTAAAAACTGATCTTGTTCCCTGTCTTTGCCTCTAATTTGAGCCAACTATTTGATCTCTAATGTTCAGGTTCCTCACTGGTAAAGAGGGATAATAATAAAAAACTTTGAAAATTGTAAGTTTATAATATAAAGATTAAATAAATTAATTTTGTAAAGGGATTAGGACAATGACTGGTGTGTTTTAAGCACTCAATAAATCATAGCCATTATTATACTGTTATTAAATGTGAATAAACGAAGTGCATACAGCATGATAAACTGTATGTAGGACATCTATAGATTTATAAGGAATGGGGCTACACTGTTTTTAGCATCAGCCCAGCTAGTCCATGTATTTTTACACACGAGGGTGCTCCAAAAAGTTCATGGAGTTATTTATCTTTTAATTTTATCTTTCCACAAACTTTTTGAAGTACCCTCATATATTATATCTCTAAGTCATATTTCTCTTATTTAGATGTTGCTCTTGAACACTTAAATGAAAAGTTTATTTTAGATGTCAATTTTTATGGTGCTGGAAGTATGTGAACAAATACTTCGCAAATGAGGCAAAAACACAGTGGAATAAACTACAGTGTAGGATTTTTTAGATTCTGGGCAAGCCATTTAATTTTCCTGGCTGTTTCCGCATATGTAAAATGTGTACAGTTCTAATCCTGGGGATTCAGAGTTAACGATGACAATATGCCTGCCCCTGAAACACTCCCTGTCTAGTTGGGAAAACTGATAGGTAAAGAACAATCACAATACAGTGATAATACAATGGCAGTGGTGTGAAAAATACAGAGTGGTAAGAGCAGAGTGAATTCAACTGGGGTTACCAAGGGAGGTGAGGCTCAAAAGAAGGGATGCGTTTAAGGTGGAAAAAGGGGAATAGATATGGATGACTATAGAACTGTGCAAAGTGTAGGCAAGGTTCTGTTATGCACAGGTTTCATTTAACATGGCTCTGTGCAAAGCAAGGACTGCCAGTGTTCAAGTTCATAGTACCCACTGAAATCTAGTCAAGTAACATTTGCTCATATGTAATGGAAATAATTGCTTAAATATCTTAAAGAAACCAGGACTTTGATGCAAAGTAAAACTAAACAATAATATCATATAAGAAGTCCAGTGATGTTAATCTCGAAGAGGCAGGTTGGTATAATGTAAAGAACTCTTGTCTTTGGGTCAGATAAGTGTGGATACCAGCCTTGGCTCTGTCACTTTTTAGTGATAGGACCTTGACATTTAACCTTCATCTGCCTAAGTTCTTCATCTGAAAAATGGGTATAATAACATTTGTAGGATTGTTGCCAATGACCCATACATAGATCAGAAGGAAGTTGATAGTTTGATGAAACTAAATAAAATAATTTCCAGATTACTGTGAATTCTACTTCTTGAGGTCAAAGCTTAAAACAACAGTTAAAATGATGTATTATCTTATTACTGAATTCAAATGCATTTTCACATAGCCATTCCTGATAAAATATATTGGTTCTGTTTTCCTGCACTTGTTTCAATTTGGTGTTTGTACAATTGAATCAGATTCTACTTTTAATAACATGTCAATTTTATATCTCTAGTAACACTTCCCTGGATACAATGGCAGCAGTGGTCCCCAAAATAATAACAGTTATGAAAAGTCATGACACATCATTATCAGTGCAGCTGGAGGCACTTCGAGCTATTTTACATTTTTTGGTATTAGGTAAGTTACATAATTGATTGCGGGAAGAGTTAGCAATTTAAATGGATTCTCAACTTTTCATGACATATCAACTTTCTAGGCAAAAATTAAAAGACTAGTTTCTGCCAACCAAATGTAAATCTTTTTGCTAAATCTAAAATAAAAATAGAGGCTAAATAATGATGCAGAAGAGTCCTTAGGTTAATTTACAAGAAAACTTAAGAAAATCCAACAATTTATACAAGTAATAACTACAATATAAGTTATGGAGCTTTTATATCTAAAGAGGGTGTTCATCTCTCAAAATTCTTTTTATTTTTGTTGCCATCACCTGTGTTCAAACTTTTTTTTCTTGTCTGAACTATAATACTGGCTAACTAATTTTTATACCTCTTGCTTCATTTCATTCTTCTTTTACTCTGTGATCGGATTAATCTTTTCCAATAAAACCATGTGGCTCTTACTCATTAATCTCAATGGCTTCCACCTTCCATCACCCCTTTACCTTCTACTTATATCTGTTGTGACCTTATTTGTCCTCGAAAGCTCATTTAAAACACCAGCTACTCCATTCATTCATTCATTCAATACATATTTATTAAGCAGCCCTTATATTCTAAACACTGTGGTGCTGGTAAAGTTTGAAAGATGAATGAAAAAAAGCATGCCTACACTATTATATGAGCTTAGAGGTTGATGGACATGTAAATAGTTGATTACTGGGTGGTGTAAGAGGAGCTATTAAAGATACAGGTGTAAAAGGCTATGAGAATGCAAGGGTACTTCAAAAAGTTTGTGGAAAAATAGAAGTCAAAGATAATACAAATCTTTCCCACGAACTTTTTGAAGTCTTGTATTGATGGAGGTGAACATAATTTATTCAAAGGAATAGGTCAGAAATTGTAATATTTGAGGTTGAAGGGTGAATAGAGCTGGCTTGGTAGAAAGCCCGGGGAGGACATCTCAAGCAGAAAAAGGAAGTGCATGTGGTGTGGGGTGCTGAAGCAGAGAGACTGTGTGCAGGAGTGCTTCGGGATGAATGAGAGAGGGCAGGTGGAGGTCTGCAAGTGCAGGGCCTTGGATGCAATGCAGAGCAATTTGTGCATTTTTAACAGAAGTCATTCCAAATGTATTAAATGTGTTTAAAAGTTGTAGTATCCCAATCAAATTTGCAATTTATGACAATGGCACTGTGATGCAGAGGATGATTGTAAAGAAGAGAGACTGGATACAGGGAGATTGGGTTGGAGGTCAAGTCAGGTGAGATATTATGAAGGGGACGGTAGAAACAGGAGAGGATGGCTTTGAGAGATGCTTAGGACATCTATTTGACATGACCTTGTGACTACTAAATATGAGGGATAATACTTTTTTGTTCTGTAAAATTCACAATTCCTTTGAAGCCTGGTTTTTCCTTGTCTGTTTAAAATGAAATCTTCCCAAGTCTATCATTTTCCGTAGATATATAGGTGGCATTTTATGTTTCTGAGTTTGAGTATACTCAGTACAAGAGTAGTTTTTTCAAGGACAGAGCTTTCTTGTCATTTTTTTTAACACCCTGGTATGTAGAACAAAAGTAGGTCTATTCAATCAATATGTCCTGAATTGAATAATGGTGTCCCATTTATAGTTGTCAGTTAACTTTTAAGACATAATTTAACAGACATAATTTTGCTTGAAAATATTATTGCAAGTTTTTTAAAAATTTTATCTGTAGGTTGTAATAATAAAACAACTAAAAAACCCTTTTGATTATTCTTAAAGGTGTCAGTCTTATTCTTTGAGGGTGGATTTGAGTTTTAAAGATAACCAAAAGACATTCAGAACCAAATATATTAGTTAATAAAATAATACTTTTTAGTCCAAAAACAAGTCTTGAATATAGCATTTCTTTTCTTTTATTGTTCTTAAATCGACCCTGAAGCAACATTGTCAGTCAATAGTCATTTAGATATATTACAGGTGCCCTTGAAAGTAGTTACTTTAGGGCTATGCTTTAGGTATGGAAATACATACTAATAGACACATTTTATAAACATGTCAGTATCTCTATTAGGTAAAGTCTTAACCATCTATTCTACTCTATGCTGCCATGCCATACTACCACACCACACACACCACACCACACCATACTGTACTGTATCCTTCTATACATCAACGAGTAACTATGGTATCAGTATCCTAGTAGTTTCGAGGTTGAATGTGATTCTGGTTTAAACATTTAAATTGAGGTCCTTACAAGATAAATAGATGTATATGTACTCATTTTTCAACCAGATCATATTTAGATTTCCTTAGTAGCAAAGACATGCATTACAGCAGATTTATATAATTTAGTATCCAATTAAGGACAACATATTGCATCTAGTTATGTCTCAAGTTTCTTTCAATATAGTACTGTCCATTTCCTCTTCTTTTTTTATAGCAACTTTTTAAAGAGATCGAGCCAATTGTTTTAATAAAATAATAACAAAGACCCAGTTATTTTAATAAAATATCATTTGACCTGTTCTTTCTTGACTTAGTTCTAGAGGAAATAATGCAAAGTTCTTTAAGAAGGGACATAATTGGGAAGTGTATGGAAGAGAGTAATTAGGAATATAAAACCACATTGGTAAGAGCAATAAGAGGAACTGAGATTACTTAATCTGGAGAAGAGATGACTCGGGGGATATGAAAACTCTACTAAAATCTACTTATTTATAACTAATAACAATAATCATACTGAAGAATATGGAAGACTTAAAAAGTATCAGGCATTATTTGAAGAGCTTTATGCATATTAACTCTTTTAATTCTCACAGCAACCCATAAGGCAGATATCCCCTTTTTTTCTTCTTGACATTCTACAGGTGATGAAACTGAGGCATAGAGATGTAGAGATTTTTAAGGCTACACCTTGCATAATGCCGCCAGATTTTCCACCTATGCAGCCTGATTCTCGAGTAGGCATTTTTAAATACATGTTTGTACAACAAATGTATATTGAACAACTGCACTTGGAACCCTTTAGATCTGCAGATGGTGAAGTTATGGATCCTGCCCTCCAAAAAGTTTATAGTCCACACAATCTGAAGGACTGTTATGTGGAAAGGAAATTATATCCATTTTGGAGGGTAGAACAAGAACCAGAGATAAAATTTACAGTAATGTTCATTTGGCCTCAATATGAGGAAAATGTTTAATAATAAGACCCTTTACATGCGGCATGAAGTTTTTATTGCTCAGCAAGCCTGCTTTTGGTGTTTACATCTGCTTGTGAGGTAATAGGCAGCCTCAGAAGTTAATATGGTCTTGGTCACTGAAAATGAGACACGGTGTTTAACAGACTTGCCCCAGGTTATGAAGCTGTAGGCAACATCAGGACCTGTTTGAATAAATTTTAAAATGAGGACTGGAGGTTCCAGGAGTTTGGGAATCTGGCCTGCCTTGTGTACTGTGGTATCCCTAGCATGTAGCAAAATTCCTGATATGTAGTTGGCATTCAAATTTTTAAGTAAAGAAAAAGCTATATGCATCCAAATTATAGTTTGTCTTCATACAAAATATTAAAGTGAAAGAGTATAAGTAATTGTTTATTAATAATTATTTCTATCATCTTAGATTTGGGAACCATATTTCATCATAATAATTTTACTTACATATTATATTGTATAACCAATTTTTTTGACTACCAGTTTTTTCAATGGTTTTGGGATAGTTCAGCTACAATGTAGCTTAATAAGCACTATGTTTTCTTTAAATACCTTAATACTATTATATAGTCTTTAGAGGACTTTTAATAAAATGGCATGCTGTCTGCCTTTGTAATACTGAAACTTAAATCTTTTTTCCCATCATTATTCCAGTAGCTCTTTTATGCCTACATTTCATATCTGATCTTTTTACATTGTAGTCCAAATAACTTTAAGCTTTTCTCAAGTTGCCCATTGTTGCACAAAAATCTTCTAGCATATTAAAGCACAGCCTACTCATATACAAAAGAGATTGTTTGCTGTAGAAAATTCTTTCACCACAGTAACTGATTGCTACTTTAAATTCAATGAACATCCATACATTTTGTATTTATTTTATATTCAATGATGAGCTATTTTTATAAAGTCCTTATTCTAGGGGTTATTTCTTTGATAAGGAATGCTACTAGGAAAAAATACATGTGTATTGTTGGGTTAACTATGATAGTGTCTAACAAGTGACAGTCTGTTTAGCTTAAATATTGGTAAGAAAAAGGATTTATTTATTTCTTTTTGTTTTTAGGCATGCCAGAAGAATCCAGGGAGGATGCTGAATCTCAACGCAAGCTAAATATGGCTAAAAAACAATGTTTCAGGAATGATATTCACAAATTGGTCCTAGCAGCTTTGAACAGGGTATGTTGAACATACCCTGCCTTTTAGCTTTTATACTGTTAACTAGAAAATTACATTTGGGAAACTAGACTTTTTTTTTTTAAGTGTAAGTTTTCCATTGTTTGTTTACTGTGATATTAGGAAGTCATGTGGCTAGAGATATAAGATGACTATAGGGGTATTGGGGGTGAAGCTAAGTGTACTGTCAATTGCAGACTTAGGCAAGGTTCTTTTTGATTGCTAGCAATATAAATACACTGGAGTTTGCACAATCAGAGAGAGAACCAAAGAGTTAGGTGTGCAGGTAAGCCTTATGAGCCATGTCAGGAATTATGGCTGCTGTTTCTGTCTTTTCCTCTGTGGCTGCTTGTCTTTCTTTCCTGGTCGCTGGTAGAAAGTTCAGCCACCAAAGACATACTAGGTACAACATTAAAGTCTTCTTTGATGTTTCCCTGTGCTCGTTTTCATTGCTGTCCATAGAGATAACCTCTGAAATGGTTTTATATGCATTGTTTTTTTTCCCATTTTTTAGGCATTTACATATCTATGTACATTTGCAAAATACATTATAAACCATCAATAAATCATACTAAGTCTGTAAAAAGGAGAAGGGAATCACATTTATATCATGCAATGCAAAAGGTATTGGTGGAATTGAGATGGTGTGGAAGTTTAACATAAGATGAATTGTTTTTTTTATCAAAATATATAAAAGTAAAGATGTAAAGAATGATTAGGGCTAATGTTTTTATGAAAGGAAGAGAGTATTCAGAGTAATTAATAGAAATGATTCCTTGTGATTTGGTATACTTTGATAAATGTCATGAATTAATTACAGTGGCCTCCAGAGAGATCTCCTTTAAAAATTCAGTTTAAACTGAACTTTATAGTATAATTGTCTATGATATGTTTGAGTCATTTGAACTTAAATCTTAATATGATTCTTGAGTATACCAAGACTATATAGTATAATGGGTTAAATTTAATTCCAGAAATATTTATTGAAAATAAGTATGTGGAAGGAAGTGGTTAGGCCTTGGGAAGACCAAAATGAATATGTTTCATAACCTTCTGTACAGATTTCATAATCTTATGAGGGGAATAACAACCATGCATAAACCAGTTGTTCTAGATTAGCGCTGATGGGCTATACTAGTTTTGTGAACATATTCTATGAACATAGAGGAGGAAGCAGTCATTTTTATTTATGGTAAGTGTTGGTGAGAAGGAAGAGGTACAAGGAAAGCCTTATAGGTAACTGTGATTTCAGTTAGCTAACCTTTTCTAAAGTTATTGGGTATGAGTGTGATACATGGAAGAAGACGGAAGTCAAGAAAGCCAGTAGGTGCTGTAATGTGGAGAATATCACTCAGCTCCTGGGTTGCACTATCTTTTGCTACATCCCAGGAGAAGCGGTTGAGAACTACTTTCTTTCTCCCCCTGCCAACACCTGAGTAATGACACACAGCATCTCATGAAATAGTTGACTATCAATTTGGGGTGGGGACTTAAGGTCATGGGGGAATAGAAGTGACATCATTTTATTTCAGAAAGTTCCCCAGTGTAACTCTCCTAATCCTTCACCATAGTTAAGAAAAAATGCTCTAAAAGATGAGAGTAAGTGATTTCTTTAGCTCTGAAATTCTGATTGCATGTCTCACTCTGAAAAAAAGGCCACAAAGCATCAGAGGTTTTAGGTGCAAATATTGCAGACACAATGAAATGAATTACCACTAATAATAAGTCTAAACTTGGAAAGTAGAATTCCATGTAGGTAGAACTTGAGATTCAACTATAATTTACAAAGCAGAGACTAAGAAAAGTATTTATTAAAGCAAATCGATGTGTGAATACATACAATTCTAAAAAAATTCAAGCTGAAGTTAAAATCTGTGTCTGGCCCATTGTTTTTCCATATAAATGATCTTTTTAGCTTTTCTGCAGATGAAGACTTTCAGTCACCAATTCCCAAGAGATCTATTTGTCTAGTATTGTTTCTGGAGAACAAAGTAGAAGATAAGCTCTCCACATTTTGGCTGCATCTGTGTTTTGTATGCGGTGACACTGCTGTTCACTTCAGTCAGGGAACCCGGTAGAGTAAAACCAATCTTCTGATGAAATGAACACAGTTCAGAGAGCCTGTGGGCTTCACAATATCCTTGAAGCAAAATTTACCCTGCTTAAATATTGAAGATATTTATTTTAGTTGTAAACAATATGTAGTCAAACAAAGAGCTCCTTTGCAAAAGCGATAACAGCAAACAAAAATAAATTACATACGAGTAAAGTTATAAAAGGATTACAGGACATCTATACAGAACACTATGAAAGTTAACTTGAGGTTCAAAAGTAGAGTTGAGCATATGAAAAGATACACCTTTTTTGATGAAAAGACTAATGTTTTAAAAATAAATATTAATCTAAATGAATCCTTACTAAAAATAACAATAGTCTTGTCTGGAACTAAGTAAGCTAGTGTAAAATTCTAATGAAAAATTAGTATGTATGAATAACCAGGAGTATTTTGAAAAAAAGGGATAATTCATATGGCTTAACTCCAACAGATAATCAAAGGTATTATAAGACTTCAGTGATTAAAATAGTGTGATTCTGGCACTGGAGGAGATAGATGAATGCCACATAATGGTGGCTCAGGAAATAGACTGAAATGAAAATGTGTAATGATATGACAGTCCCTGGCCACTGGGGGAAAAATAGATTACTCAATAACTTGTGTTGGAACAACTAACTCTCCAGTCGTTTGGGGAAAGCAAAGGAAGTTGAATATTTATCTTACTCTTTTCGCCAAAATACATTACAGATAGGTGGTAATTTAAAGGTAAAAAATGAAGTTGGCATATGGCATATAAGAAAAGGTTCTCAACTATAATCACTATCAATGTAAATTAAAAAAGAAAAACTTTGTTGGAGGGAAATTTGGTAATATCTACCAAAATTAAAATGGACATGTTTTCTGATCAGCAATCCCACTCTAAAAATTTATCATACAGAAGTACTTGCACATGTACACAAATTTTTTAGACAAAAATGTTCATTGTGGCAGTAGGTATAATAAGAAAAATGTGACAACAAACTAAATCTTACATAGTAATCGTTCCAAACATTTTGAGAGCTCTGTCTTCTGGTGATCCTGGAATACTATTTTGTAGTTAGGTTGGAGCATGTGACTGGTTTTGCCCAAGGAGTTGTGAATGGAGGTTATGTTTGTCATATCTGCACTAAACATTTTAACAGCTGGTGTGGCATCTTCCAGACACTCTCTCAGGCACTACCCCCTGCAGCGTTTGAGACAGTGGTTGCTTTATCAGCAGAGGTCCTTGAAGGACTGTGTTGAGCAGTGGCCGCTCCTGACCTACAAAACACATGAAGCATGAGCAAGAATTGGACCTATTAGCATTTCAGCCTATTTCATAATTTTGGGATTGTTACTGAAGCTTAATTTAATCTGTCCTGGCAGTATAATGCCATCAATGCAGACAAATCAAATCAATTATACTGCTTCCAAATTATGTAATTCTATGTAGAGATTAAAAAACAATCACGTGAGACTCTTCATGTACTGCTATGGAAACCTCCAATTTTCCATGAATTTGAATGTATCTTCCAGGTATCCATTTTTTTTCTTCATGTATGGTAATGTATGCACACTTTTCCATGAAAGTATATTTCCACTTCCTTATCTCTTCTCTCTCCCCACGACCATCCAGTTGTAGAGAATTATAGTGTTTGCTTTTATAGCTTTGACTATACAAAATTTTGTAATAGCTAAGTTGGTGGGTCCTGTCCTACAGACTGTGCACCCTAGACAACTTCCTTAATGTCTCAGTTTCATTATGTATAAAATAGAGATAATAAATGGTTTTTCACTTTGAGTTATTATGAAGATTTTATAAGATAATTAATGTAGAAGTGTAAGTACAGTGCCTAGCACATAATATGCACGGAATACATGTTAATGTTATTACTACTGTATTTAAAAGTATATTTTAACCCCTGGCTATAAAAGATGAGATAATCATAGTATTTACACTTCAACCATCTCTACCTGTTTTCCCACTGATTTTTGTTAAATAAATTGATTCCACATTAAAAGAGTATATAACATTTACATTCAGCTCTATACCAATTCCTAAATTTGCTTTCCTCATTCCTACACTTATTTAAAGTTAATCTCAAGTCCTTTCATTATAGTTTTTCCATTCATCGTCTAGTTGTCTGAATTTCTTTAAAAAAGTTTTATTCCCTGAATATTTTAATGTTTATAATGTTTTTTATTAATGTTGTTGTTGCCTTTATATTTGGACTCTTGAAAAAACAGTTTGGTTGGTCTCAAAATATTGTGGTTTTATTTTCTTTCCCTAAAGACTTTGTAGGCATTTCACTGTGTTCTAGTCCTGAGGGTTTTAGTGGAGAAGTTTGAGATCAGCTTCATTTTTCTGGTCAATTTTAAATAACTTGATATTTTTGCCTGACTGCTCAAAAGATTCTTTATTTTTAAATTCTGCCACTTTATTAGCGTATGTCTCAGTATTAGTTCTGGGATATGGTATCCTTGTTCTAGCTATGCATTCAATCTTTTTTTTTTTTCCTGGAAAGTTTTCTCAAATTGTATCTTTAAATATATATTTTTTTCTGTTCTTTGTTTTAGCTCTCTTCTTTGGGGGCACCAGTCATTTGACGTTGGGTTTCTTTTGCCTTAATCTTTTAATATTTCAAAGAACAATCTAGAGGCCACTGTTTATCAGATTGCTATGTACTCGTGTAGAAGTGACATCAATCCATGCATTTATTTTATCTATCAAGAGCAAAGATGGAATTTAAAAGAGGAAAAGGATAAAGGGAGAAACCCCCCCCCCACACACACAAATTATCTGGGAATAGTTAGATTTTTTTCCCTTCTTTGGCTAGTCTACATAGCTGGAAGCTAGGAAAGAGGCCAGTGTAAGCATCTTTCCCTTGAGCTGGCTACCTCATTCATTAGAGAAATCATTTCAATTATTTATGGATTCTCTGAAAAATCTTGAAAAGTTTAAGAGCACAAATGATAGGATGTCTCTAACAAATGTTTGTAGATGGTCTTCTATTGGCACCTCCAAAGTTTCACTTCGAAAATACTTGCTAAGCAGAAACTAGTAAGTTGATTTTAATCCCTGTTTGAACCGCAATGTAATGAATCACTATTTTCAAGATGGAGCATTGGGTAAGAGAAGGAAAGCCCATTGTAGTCTTGTAAATATAATATTATACATATATGATACATATGTATATATATTAATTTGTTCAAATTTACTAAACTATTAAAAATCAAATACCCTTATTTTTAATTACCAGTTTATTTAAGCATGAACAAATTCTCTTTGTGTGTAGACAAATCACAGATTTCCTGCTGCAAGTCATTAGTCATCATTGAACTGTACTAAAGGAATTAGAGACTAGGGGAGCTCAAGGAAGAAGGAGCAATAGTTGAGTAGAAACTTGTTAGAGGTAAAGATATTGAGGACAGAGATGTGTGCTTTATAAATATCAGTTGATATCATTTTAGCACCAAAAATAAGACAATGATGCATTTTGAGCTTAGGAGCAAGAACTGGCTACATAATTTGTGGGGTTTAGTACAAAATGAAAATGCAGGACTTTTTGTTCGAAAATTAGTAAGGATATGAAGATGGGGACAGCAGAGCATGACACCAAGCATGGGGCCCTTCTAAGCCGTGTGGGACTGTGCAGGTGCACATGTGAGGCTGGCCTTGCCTGCCAAGCAGGAATGATGGTGCTGTTAGTCAGAAAGTTCAGAATGTCAATCTCCTTTTTTTTTTTTAAGAACCTCAGTTTACAATGTTGTTATCAAGCAAAGAGAAATGTGGGCTTAGAGCTTAAGAGAATTGAAACATGTGCTTTGAGTTATCTTCTCAAAGGTCTCTTTCAATTTTTTTCATTAATACATAGAGATAATAGTGTGTGTCCATCATAGAGTGTTTGTGAGAATTAAATGGATTCATCTACTCCTATATGAAGTGCTGAAAAGAGTGTCTGGCACATAGCAAGTGTTACGTAGGTCTTGGCATCGATGCTGTTGCTGTTGATGTTATTGTGACTTGAAGCCATATTAGTGTATGGAATGCCATCCGTGAATAGAAGAATTTTAAGAAAAGAACTTTGGACAAAGTTTGGAGTTGAAAGAAGAGGTTATATGGGAGATGGGCAAATGAATAGTTTTAAAGTTTGATAATAATTGGGTGAATACTGTGTCATAGAAATCAAGGGATGAGAAAGCAGCAATTAAGTTGTTAGTGGACTTTTTTCTTTGAATGGTTTTAATTCAAAGTGGTGAGGACAGAAGTCTGACTATATGAAATTAAGGGGCAGGGAGAATGTGGAGGTAGTGGGTGGAGACTTTTCTATTAATAAGTTTAGAAGCGAAGGAAAAGTGGTGGCTTGATGAAAGGGAAGACTGATTAAGGGGAAACTCTCTCCCAATAATTCTTAAGTTTTTCATCTGCAAGGAGTGTTTAGCTCAGGGCCTGACCTGTGGTCATCACTCAGTGTTTATTGCATGGACAGTGAATTATTGCATTTCACTTTCATAAAAGCCCTGCAGTATTAGGGATATTTTAGAGACAAGGAAGCTGAGACAGGCACCAAACCATCCCTCCGGGTTCACTTTGCACAACTTTGAATTTCTTTATATTCCTTGAATAACCCCTTACTTTCCACTTCTAAGTAAATGTTATCTCATTCATTTGTAGTGGTTCTCAAATTCACAGAATTTAACCTAAGTAGTTTACCCTAATTTAATGGGCTCCTAAACTGATGTACTTACTCTTCAGGGAGTTGGCAAGATGGAAATAGCGACAGGAAAAAAATGCCAAAGGAGGCAAGGGAACAAATGTCTTGGTGAAAGGATAGATGAAATGATGTCCAAGCCAAGCAGTGAGGGGGTGGAGATGGGCACAGGGCAAGAGACTGATGCTTCTGTCCAGTCCCTATAAAAACAGTGTGGAATAACGGCAGTTGAGAGACATTGAGGGACTAGACTGGGAAAGGGATGAGAGCACAGAAGCGAGGAAGGTTAGAAGGCAGAAGGTTTTGGTCAAAGAGGTCACATCAAAGCTGGAGGTCTGGCTTGAAGCTATTGCAGCTCTGTGATGTGCCTGTGGTCTTTGGAGAGGAGATACCCTGAAATGGGTATCAGCAAAACATGATCTGCATGAACGCCAAAATCCTGAGAAGAATAGCACTGTCATTTTTGAAAGGAAAGTTATGAGGTGGGCATTCCCATCATGGTGGAAGTTTGAAGAATGGTGGAAAAGCAGAGACGATCAGTGTAAGTTAGATACATGTTGCAGGTGTCAGAAGAGGGGATGTGAGACTGTGATTGTCATATGATTGGAAAGTATGTTGGCTGTTTTCGTCTCAGACAATGAAAAAGGTGGCTTGGAAAACGAAGTGGATTCTATTAGAATACCTGTAAATAATGTAAAGTCATCTGGAGGAAATTCAGATGAAGAGGTTGCAAGATGTCGGGATTAGGATCTCGGGCTTCTAAAGCAGACACATGTATATTCAAGTCCCAGGCCTGACACTTATTAGCTGTGTGACTTGTGCTCTGTTCCCACATCTTCAAAGTTTGTCAAACCTATTCCATGAGGCTGTTGAGAGGAATAAATGAAATAAGACATGTAAAGCACTTGGAGTAAAGACTAAATTCTCAATTAATATTTTCTATGGTGAGAGGAGCATTGCATTTTTCTGGTTAGGTGTGTAGGCTTTGGGATCAAACATCCTAGATTTGCTCTCATTTCTGCCGTTTATAGTCTGTGTAACTTTAGGAACAGTTACTCAACCCTTTTAACCCTCAGTGAACTCATCTAATGGGAATGATGTTAGTATGGATATCATGAGATTATTGTGAAAGGAAAATGCATATAAGGTATTTATTTAGCACAATGCCTGGCATAGAACGAGCACTCAATACATGTTAAAACGATAGCTCTTGTCCTTAATAATGACCAAAAGTAATTAATAATATAGAAGACAGAATCAAAGATACTAATTTGGATTTGGATTACTGATTTACATTTTATCAGTCTATAACTGGCTTTAATTGAGGTAAGTAAAGATTAAGATCTCATTTTAACCGCAAGTATTCTTGAACCCCTTTTGATTTTAGTTTATTGGAAATCCTGGGATTCAGAAGTGTGGATTAAAAGTACTTTCTTCTTTAGCACATTTTCCTGATGCATTAGAGATATTATCCCCGGAAGGCGCTATTGACTCCGTGCTTCACACACTGCAGATGTATCCAGATGACCAAGGTTGGTACAATTTGAATTCAGGTTTAGAATAGATTTTTATAGGCCATTAACTGTTGTTTGGATAACTTAAATTTTTTTCTTCAGTTTTGAGATTTAAAACAATTAATTTTACTTATTTATTTTCTTTTACTCTCCTAGAAATTCAGTGTCTGGGTTTAAGTCTCATAGGATGCTTGATTACAAAGAAGTTATGCATAGAAACTGGACATCTGTTGGCAAAAATTTTGGTTTCCAGCTTACAACGTTTTCAAGATGTTGCCGAAGTACAGACTGAAGTATGTGCATTATCTTGAAGGGAATTTGGGAACTTGTGCAGATTTAGCTTTCAAAGCAGTTTGTATAATTCCCACTTTGCATTAATGGGGTACTGTAGTTAATTGAAAATCATTTATCATTTTGTAGTATTT
Source organism: Cynocephalus volans (assembly GCF_027409185.1). Classification (NCBI taxonomy): domain Eukaryota; kingdom Metazoa; phylum Chordata; class Mammalia; order Dermoptera; family Cynocephalidae; genus Cynocephalus; species Cynocephalus volans. The sequence goes on along the minus strand of NC_084471.1, from coordinate 78,330,137 downwards.
TAATTATAGATGGTGAAGACAATTGGGTTGATTCTCTAAAGATGCAGCTTTTCATTATTAAATCTCTAAAATCAGCATATTTATTCACCATTTGTCTTTCCCATAAAAGAGCAGAGAATGTGCTAAAGAAATTCCAAATAGTTCAGTTTATTTGCTTAGATTTTAGATAAATAAAAGTTATAATTATTCTGAAGCTTGTTACTTTCAGTGTTTTATTGGGGACTGCTTACCTCTGCTTCTTGATTTTTTTTTTTTGCAGTGAAATAATATTTTAAACATTTTTCACCAAGAAAAATTTAAAACATGATATATAATAACTGCTTTTATAATGAACTCAGGATATTGGCCTAAGGTTCAGGGAAGATTAAAAAATAAATTCTGTTTCAGTTTTTTGTTTTTCTTTTTTAATGTTAACAAAAAAGTTTCTGATTTCGTTGTGGTTTCTTAGTAATGGAGTTTGCATCTTTCATAAACCACACTCAGCAAGTATTTTCATAAATGGCAGCATTGACCAGGAATTAAAATATCTAGACTCTAATCTTTGCACAGAAATTATCAATAAATGAGATGATGTGTGTAGTTTTTTTTAAAAATTATAAAGTGATGAACACAACATTCTTAGATTAAAAACAAAAATGCATTTTATAAGTCTGCTTCTCGTGATGTGCTGCAGGCTAGGCTGATGAAAGCCAAGGCAGAATTGATGAAAAGTAATCCTAGGGAAAGGAAATGATTTTGTGCAGGTATCGAGCTCTCACTCTGCATCAATTCATCTGGGCATAAATTTTAGGATCTCTATAGTAGAGGTTACAAACTATTATTGACCAGTTGGATTAAATCAGGTCTGCCAACATATTTTATTTGGCCAGTTCAGTGTTTAAAAGTTTTTAATTTGAATGATATGTGCCTTCCTCACATTTTTATTACCCACTTTGCTGCAGCATTCATTGGAGTTTGCAGGAACTTCTGCTCTTAAGGCTGGTGGACTACATGTCCCTCAGACATGCATAACTAAAACTACTTCTCTTATCAAATGTTAGCGAGTCTTTGAAGAAACTCAGCATCTTAAGAGCTCAAAATAATAATTTTAATATTATTTAGATGATATTTAATATATTTAATAATATTTAGATGATTTCATTGACATATATTAAAGGTAATAAAATATTAAAGCGTTAAGGTGATTTTTGGTGAATTTATTCAAGCTAAAAGTCAAAAATCCAGTCTTTTTTTTAAACATCACATGGATGGAGAGGCCAGACCACTCATGGGGATGTGCTTGAGGTGGTTCTAAAAAGTAATGGTGTTCTTTATAAATAACTTACTACAAGAATGTAAACCTCAAAGTGCCTTCAGAGCTTCTCAAATAACCTCAATGTGATTGAAATCTAGAAGCTTACACTTGTCTCTTTGATGTGAAAATTTCAGAAGAAGGCAAAAATTTGGGGACTATGCCAGGCTCCTTAGAGAACCAAATTTGCAATCTTGTAATAAAAAAATCTGCTCTGCTGGCCTATTTGATTCTGTAGCCCTGCTGATTCAGTTCTAATCCTGACTAGTATCTGGCTTTCATCCTATAGGTAGGGCTTAAAGATAGGGATTTTTTTAAAGCCCAATTTTAGAGGATTAGGTCTTTTTCCTCCTTTGCTAAGGGATGGTTACCTGGCGGTTTTTTCTCTGTGTGCCTGCAGTATTTCTTAGTAATGAGAAAGCAAGGAGTATTTACAGGATTGTCTCAAGATTTACAGCTTTAAAGTACAAACCCAATAAATACACAATATCTGGTTACTGTAAATGAACATCCTCGAGATTAAGTATCTACAAACTCTCTATTTTACATTATTTATTTATTCTTTTTTTGGTTCATGATTGCTTATGTTATTATTATTGTTGTTTGATCATTCTTTCAGGGATTTCAGACAACCTTAGCAATACTTGAATTGTCCATATCTTTTTCTAAGCTGCTGGTGCATTATTCATTTGACTCAGTAATATTCCATCAGATGTCTTCCAGTATCATGGAACTAAAGGATCAACAGGTACAATGTTTTCACTTGCATGCTAAATGTTATGTATTTAGCTGATTCTAATTCTCATTTTTATCCTTTTTAGTTTCTAAACCTCTGTTGCAAGTGCTTTGCAAAATTAGCTATGGACAATGAATTAAAAAACATGATGCTAGAGGCAGCGTGTGATCAGAATAATAGTATCATGGTTGAATGTTTGCTTCTCTTGGGAGCTGATGTCAATCAAGCAAAGGAGGCAACTTCTTTAATTTGCCAGGTAAATATTCGAGGCCTTACTTTTGTCTTTATGATTTGATTCTGCCATTGTACAGTATCTTACTTACATCCTATTATTCTTCACTGCAGAATTTCCCAGTTTATTTTTTCTAATTTGCAGTAAGATTTTAGATTCATAACATTTCGGAGGTAATAGGGTCCTTTAGGCATTATCCAGTCTAATCCTTCATTTGACTTGTTTGCCTACCTTGTTATATTGATAAATAAGTTTTCAAATATGTCTCTTACTATGTATCTTTATACAACTTGTTCTCCAGCCATCCCGCACACAAAAACAGACTTTTGCTGTTTTAGTCATTTTCCAAGCATTTTCTCTGTTTTTAGTTTTTCTGCCTAGAAAGTTCTCTCAGGGCTCCTGCATGTGGCTATGCAGGCTAAGCACTGTATACCTTTGGGGGTGCCATTCATACAAACATTCCTTGCTGTTAGCTGCCCCCAAGGTTGTACAACATTGTGGCTTTTACTTTCCTTCTCTCCCTTCCCTTCTGAGCCATGCAAACACGTATCTGTCTGATTGTTCTATTCTTCCTTCAAAATCTAGTCCAAATTCTCTTTTCTCGATAAATCCTTTTCCATAACCCCACACCTCCAGACAGAATTAAGATTTTTTTTGTAAGTTCATGACAATTTGTGTGTATCTTCTCTATATTTTGTGAGTTGTATGAAAATAGAAACTTACAGTGTTCATCTTTGTATCATTCAGAATATCTCATTGCTTAATATGTGGTATGTATTGAATAAATATTCACTAAAATGCATTATCTATATTTCAGATTTATCTTAGTTGTACAAATTCTAGAGTTTACAATAGGTAGCACCATGTCTATTTTCTAGAAATTTAACAATATTTCTAACAAAACAATTACATAGTGATTTAATATACTTTATTAAAGAATCAGTGGGATAGTATGTTTTCCAATAATTTACTTTTTAAGCCTGACTTTATTTAATTTTCCACTTGCCTATGGATTCAAATCAATTTGTCAGCTGTAAGATTAAGTTAGTACTAATTAGTAATCAAGATAAAAAGAAACAGAACTTGTAAGTCATTTTCATGTACCATTATGTTTATGCACTAAAACCAAACACATAATCAGTTTATTTAAATTTAGTCAAATTTCTTTTAGGCAAGCATCATTTAAAAAATCTCTGTTATTAAAGATAATTAAATTATTTCCCTTAATAACTTAGTATGTTTCTATTGTACGTCTTTTGTATGTAGATCGTTGCATCAGCGTTATTTGGGGATGCCAAAGAACTAAAATGAAAGTTTTCATTAGGGAAACAACATACCTAAAAGCACCCGAATGCAATTGCACAACATTCTCCAAGGAAATGCTTTCTATTCTTCCTTCAGTTTGTTTAAATCTTTCTACACAAAAGGCTTTTCATTTTATTCTTCTTTCCATATTTTTTGGACTTTTTTATGCACTTATTTTTATTGTCTCTTTTTAAAACAAAATCAGATCTTTTCATCCATGGATTATGTATTAAATTTAAATAATTTATCCTATTTTTCAGAGGTTTATTTGTATCTAGAAAATAGTAAATATTGATTAAATGTTGTGGATAGATTTATTGAATGTACCTTATTAGTACCAGTGCAAAATAAAGTAATGAAGACTATCGATTCATTTACCAAGAGGTTGCCTAATTAAGCACTAGTCAGAGCAAGAGCAGAGTTAATCGTGTTAGGCTTTCTGAGGAGAATTTAATGATGTAATGTACATGATTGATAGAGAAGAATATGGAACATATTGATAGAGAAGAATACTGAGCATGCTCAGAGACCTGAAGATAAGACTCATCAAATCATGATGGGAAAAGCAAGTATAATGAAGTCTGAATTGAAACAATATCAAACACTTCTGTGATGCTCATTACCATGTGGGCACTGCTCTGAGTACTTTACACAATTTAATCCTCACAGCAACCTTGTAAATAAGCCTGGTATTATTCCTATTGTACAGATGAGGAATTAAATAACTTGCCTAAGGACACTGTCCTGTTAAACGGTGGAAAATCTGCATCCCAAGTGTCTGCTTTCGTCTCCTGGCTACGCAGCAGATTCATAGTGGTGGTGGTGGTGGTGGTGTTCATTCAGTCCTGAATGCTAGCTTGAAAAATTTGGTTTGGATTGGGGGTGCATTAATTGTAAATTAGAATATGGGAGAGAAGATTGCAAAGGATAGTAAATTATACTTTTGATAATTTTTAATTATATTCTGAATTTTCTTTATTATTATTTAAATATAAAACTGTATATCCCTGAGCAGTGCTTTATTCCTGTTATGAATTTGCAATTAATTTCATAAAAATATATGTTAGCTAAAGAGAAGGACTATGTGAGATTTAAAGGAATTCTTTCTTTATTCTTTTTTTTTCTTCTGGCATTTATTTCTTTTTTCTGATATACTTTCTTATATATCTCTCTCCTTATGGCACCATATGCCTAAAGTAAGCTTGCATAGTTTGGATCCCCTAAGGAAAATTCTTTCTACAAAAATGTACTGAGCACCCTCTGTGTGCAAAGCACAGTGCTAGACAGTTAATAGAGAATATAAAAGGGGTTTCCTGTTTCAAAATAGCTTCTTTCTAAATGTGTGTGTATACTGGGGCTAGAGAGAGGACAAGACACAAACCACTTAAGTACAAAGTAGGCAGTAAGTGGCATAACTTAGAGATAAAAGTTTGCTGAGCAGTAAGAGAAGGCATTTGTAAGTTCCTTTTTCTTTACCCTCCTTACCTCTCTCTCTTTCTGACTTCTTCCCTTCCTTCCTTCCTCCCTTCCTTTTCATTTTTCTATGGGCCTTTAAAGAGGATCTTGGTAATTTGCTAGCTACATTTATAGATTCCCTGGGCACTGTGCGTGGCTTCAGGAGTACAGATTGGATTGCAGTAGTGTCCATGCCTTTCCATTCTAGTGAGCAACAGGTACGTGTGGTTTACTGTGCTGAGGGCTGCCCTCAACAAAACAGGATGGGAGCCTGGAGGAGGAAGGGGGTGTGGATGGGAAGGATGGGAGCAGGAGACTTTGAAGCTGTTTCTTCAAGAATAAACATCTTTAACTGTTTGAGGAACTTCCATACCATTCTCCTCCCCTACCATATGACTTAGCTATTCCACTGTTGGGAATATACCCAGAGGAATGGAAATCATCAAGTCAAAGGGATACCTGTACTCCAATGTTTATTGCAGCACTCTTCACAATAGCCAAGAGTTGGAACCAGCCCAAATGTCCATCATCTGATGAGTGGATAAGGAAACTGTGGTACATCTGCACAATGGAACACTACTCTGCTGTAAAAAAGAATGAAATACTACCATTCGCAACAACATGGATGGACTTAGAGAAAATTATATTAAGTGAAACAAGTCAGGCACAGAAAGAGAAATACCACATGTTCTCACTTATTGGTGGGAACTAAAAATTAATAAATAAATAAACACACAAACAAATAAAGGGTGGAGGGAAGAAGACAGAATAACCACAACAATTCCTTGAACTGTTTAAGTCAAGTGAACAGATATGATGTGGTGGGGCGGGGGTGGAGAGGAACAGGTAAAGGGGCATGAAAATCAACTACAACGTATATTGAGAAGTAAAATAAAATAAAATATAAAATAAAAATAAAAAAAGAATAAACATCTTTTTGCTAGGAAAGAGCAGAGGAAAGCATTTGAGGCAATAGAAATAGCATAAATGAAGGTAATGAGGTTTGAAAAATTGAATGTTGTGTTTGGGGGAATGTCCTAGAGCAGAGAGATTTTAGAAGATTTTTAAACAGGTTGGTGACTTGATCGTATCACTGTAGTTGCTCTGGGGAGAAAGGGTTGAAGGTGGGTGGGTGATCCTGGAGACTGGTGGGCATTAAGCCAGTGCCATCCAGCTATATGACTGTTCCCTCAAATCCCTTGGACACACTTTAATTCTAGGGAATTCAAGAATGTCCCCTGACGTCATTTGCCACCCACCTCGGCACCCTAGATCTTAGGATCTTCTTTCCTTTCCTTTTCTTTTTTAATCCTTAATTTTAGGTAACAGAAAGAATACACGCTTTGAAGCCTGCAGATTTAGCTTCAAATCCAAGTGTCTGTCACTTACCAGATATAAGGGTTTGGACAAATCATATATCTTTTCTAAATATTCATCTATAAAATGGGGCTAATAATTTCTATGACATGGAGATTTTAAAAAATAAGGATTAGAGATTATGTGTGTACAAATTTTATGTGTCAGAACCTATCTATTATTTATTTCTTATTTATTATTTTGACATAGTCAACCACACTCCATCACCTTTGAGAAGCTGTTCTTGAGTAGGGCCAGTGTGCTATGCCATGGGTTGCTACGTCTTCTCTTGGCTTGCTAAGTTCACTCTAGTTTTTGTAGCACCTAACATGCTAACCCACACTGAACACACGCTCTGAAAACGTCACATTCAGAGGAAGGTAAGAGACTGAGAGACAAGGTATATCTTTGTGGAAATTTGGATTCTTGTCCCAAAAAGCTCAGGAAAACCAGACATGAGTACTGATTGTTTTTTGCATGTTGCATTAATGAATTTTATAATATTTATGTTCTCATTTAGTTATTCTATGTCACAAACAAAGGCCGGGCAGTAGCATTTACTGTGTTAAAAAGCTAGTTTCCCAGGTATGTTCTAATGGGCCAACAGAAGCCCGGAAAGTGTAAGCAACACGCATGATGGGTGGAACCTGGATGTAAACTCAGGTCCCAGCTCCAAGTCTACGAGCTTTTTCTCCATGCAATGTTGCCTGTTTCGTGATAAGTGACTCTCAAGTGGCAGATTAATTTGATTTAGGCTACTCTGATATTTGCGGCACAGATTTTCTTTTCCAAATCTATTTCAAGGTTAAGTTTTACCGTATTTTATTTTGTTTCAATCTAAATTTGAGATGTAGAGATGAATCACACCAAGTTTGATACACCAATATCCCCAAAGGAAGAAATACAGGTTTATAATGTGCTTCGGTTTTCTTTCTTCTTTAACAGGTATGTGAGAAAGAGAGCAGTCCCAAATTGGTGGAACTGTTACTGAATAGTGGGTCCCGTGAACAAGATGTACGGAAAGCACTGACAATAAGCATTAGGAAAGGTGACAGCCAAATCATCAGTTTACTCTTAAGGAGGCTTGCCCTGGATCTGGCCAATAATAGCATTTGCCTTGGAGGATTTTGTATAGGAAAAATCGAACCTTCTTGGCTTGGCCCTTTATTTCCAGATAAGACATCTAATTTAAGGAAACAGACAAGTAAGTATCAGTAAAAAATATTCTGTACAATTCTTATTTTTAGTAGTATTTTTTCAAGTCACTAGTCTTTTAGTAGATATTCACTCCAGTTTGATGCACCTTAAGCAAAAAATATTGCTAAGGTTTGGATATTACTTTTGGACATGAAATACTGAAAATAATATTTTATTTAAGTTCTTCATGAGACAGCAAATATGTATTTTATAAAAACAGCAAAGTGGTGGGAACTTTCTGAGGGTTTGCTTTTCTTTTTTATATATTCTATTTTTTATTATGAAAGTAATACATGCTCATTTAAAAAATAGGAAACTATAAGAATTATAAGAAAGTAAATAAAAATAACTTTTTTTAATGCTTTATGGGTTATCAATGCAAATTTTTCCGAGACTTTGTATATGCTTAAATATACATATGCATTTGAATGTACATGCAAAAACATGTATACATATATACTTAGCATTTTAAAGTCAATATATATTTTGTATCTCAATTAAGGATGTATTTTCTTTATACTTTCAAGTTAATACATGTTTTGTTCATATGGTATACAATGGTGACAAATTTTCATCCTCTGATCACAATTTCTGTCTTTTCAGCTCCCTCATTTACTCACATTAAATGTTTTAAAGCTTGAGCTTCCAGCTTTCCCTCTGTTAACTCACCGCCATGCCCACTTCCTTCCCATAGTCTTCATGCTTCATGACTCTTCACCTTAAGGACTGTCTTGCTAATAACTTGTGTTACTATCATTTTTATGATACAAAAATGTATCAATTGCAAATGCAATGATTTTACTGGCAAAAGTCCCAGTCCTGGACAGTCCAATAGTTTACATTTTTCTCACTTTTACTCCATAGCTGAGTGCTGCTAGACAAAAGTATCCACCCATGCATATTGGTGCCTCTAGTGGCAGTCAGGCTGCATTTAGCTTGGTTTCTTACACACTTCATGTACTTTTACTTCCAGGCTTTTCCCAGTGTTACTCTCTCTACCTAACTCCCTTAACTTCTCTCTCACCTAGCTGTCTCTTCATTCTTCCCTCTTCAGCACTGTTGTCACTTTTTCTAAGAAAACATTCCTATATCCATGATGTCTGGAAGGTCCTCCTACATGCTTCCATAGCTTATACGTGCACTTATCATAGAGCACTTACCATATTATGCAATTGTATTTTTCCTTTTTTATAATGTAACTTCTGGTGGATTATAAGCATCATGAAATTGATATCGATTTTGTCCACTCTTGTAACCTTAGCATCTATTACTAGTGCTTTGCACATAGTAGATGATTGTTAAATATTTATAATATTGGTAAAAACTAAAAATTGGTAATACATCATGTTGATAAGCATATGTGGAAACAAGCACTTCAAACATTGTTGATATAAATTTAAATTGTCCTCTTTTGAATATTTTCAGTGTACATACATACTTTTTTGACCCAGCAATATACCTTTGGGAATCCACAATCACAGCCATTTACAATGTGCATGAGGAAATCTGTACAAGAATGCACATTAAAACATTGCTTATATTAGCAAAAGATTAGGGGGAAAAACCCATAAGTATTCCTCAAAAGGAATTATTCAAATAAATCGTGCTATGTTCATGCAGTAGAATGCTTTGCAAGTATTGCAGGAAAAACATGTAGCAAATCTAAATGCCCTTATAGAGAATGCATTATTAAGCAAAAAAAAAAAAAAAAAAAAAAAAAGAAAAGGTCACAGAACTATGTTTTTAGTGTACTAACACTGGTGAAAACTCAGTTGAGATATAGTGGCCATAACTGTTTGAATATGAAGGCACTATGTCAGGAAAAACTCCAGAAACAGGTTTCCTGGTTGCTTCTGGGGACTTTGGAAATTAATGAGACATAGTTAGATCCCACGTTTCATCACTTCAACTAGTCTCATGCGAACAACCTGCTTACTGTAATTGTTGAAGTCTGATGGAGGGGAATTGTGGGCTCAATGGAGAGAGATGGAGGGAGATTTAACATTCACTGTTTTCCTTTTGTTCCATATGAAGTTTTTACCATTGCCAACTCTTACCTAACTTAAAAATAATAATATTGTTTGATTAATTGGAGGGTATATCCATGATTTCACTGGCAGCTAGTCTGAGTAAAGAACATTTTGGATTCACAGCTTCGAAACATTTTTCAGGTACTACTTGTCTTAGTTACATACACATATTATAATGTGAGCTGTGAGCTAAGAGAGCAATATTTGAAAAAATCTTCCAGGCTCTATGTAGAACAATGAGGACTCTGCCAACTTATTTTTTTCATAATAGAGCATAATATAAAATGTAATTAAATAGCAAGAAGAATATTAACTTAAAAATTCCTTTGAATTTCCCAGTAGACTGAATCACTCAGCAACGTTTATAAAAATAACTATATCATTTATTTAGCATCTTCTATGTGCTAAGCATTGTGCTAAACATTTTATATGCATCATTTTATGTAACCTTTTGCATAACCCTATGCTGTATCATTGTCGTCGTCACTTTCCAGGTGAAGAAACTGATACTTAGGGAGCTTATATAACTCACAAGTGGCCCAGCCTCTTTCCTGGATCAAATTAGTTTCATAGAGATTCAATTTTGTTACTTACGCCAAAGCTTTGCGTAAATTTTGGTGATTTTTAAAAAGTTTAATTCTCCACCTCCTAATTATATCACTATTTTACAGTGACTTTGGAAGGAAGAGTAAAAAATTCTTTAGAAGCATGAGACTATTCAAGAAACATATGATTTATGTCAATGTTTGTTGATTTCTAAGTTGCTGGTGTATCTCTTTATTTTTAGATAAAGGATCTATACTAGCAAGAATGGTGCTCAGATATCAGATGAAAAGTGCTGTGGAAGAAGGAGTAGCCTCAGGCAGTGATGGGAATTTTTCTGTAGATGTACTTGATAAATTTGGTGAATGGGCCTTTGTTCCTGACTCTTCTGTGGACAGCGTGTTCGGTCAAAGTGATGATCTGGATAGTGAAGGTATTTACTACAAAAATTGTTCCCTTTCTGTTTGACACTTACACACTGACTTTGAACAATAGGAACTGAGACAAAAACTTGATTTGATTTATTTGGAAAAACTTAAGTAAAAATGTGTTCATTATAAGGAAACAGTTATGCTTACTAATTCCAGTTAAAGTAATGACTCAAGAAAGTATGTCTCTGCACTTCTAAGTCTTATGCCAACTAATCAGTCAATGGCAACTATTGCAGTGAAAAAACTCTGATTCATACTGGAGCTGGATTCCATGTTTAGTCATTGACTAGATCCTTTCCTAGCTGTGTTAAGGCCCTTAACCTTGTTAAAGGTAGTGTTGCCGACCTTTATGGTTACAAGAGAAAATGTATGTAAAGTGTATGGGACAGTACTTGGCAAATAGGAAGTGTTCAATAAGAAAATACTTTTATCTTTATTATAGTTAAAAGTAAAATTTATATTTTAATTGCTAACTCGAGATAACTAAACAATTGATATGGCAAGATGTGTAATGACGATGATTAGAGCTGACATATTTAACACAATGCAGTTTGGTAAAAATGGGGTGAGGAGATTTTTTATTAACATAGAGTGATTGAAAACTTTGAGTGACAGAATAAAAGTATATGAATGGATAAAAAGCAAGGATTATTCCAAAATGTCATGTCTCAAGTCCAAGCATTTAAAAAAATCAACACTATTGAGATATAATTTATAGGAAATAAAATGCATTCCTTTGAAGTAGATATTTTCATTAGTTTGAAAACTTATATATCCATATAGTCATCACCACTATCAAGTTATGCAACATTTCTGTCATCTCAAAAAGTTCCTTTATGCCTCTTCACAGAAAATGCCCATCTATCTTCAGCCCATAGCAACCACTTCAATCTACTTTCTGTCACTGTAGATTAAAATAATGTTCTCTCCAGTTTTATATAAATAGAATATAGTATACAGTCTTGTGTCTGGATGTTTTCCAAAGTGGCTTTACCTTGTTGTACTCCCAAAAGCAATACGTGAGAATTCTAGTTACTCTGCATCCTTTGCAACACTTGGTTTTGTCAGTTGATTTAATTTTAGCTATTCTAGAGGAGGTGTAGTCTTAACTCATTTGGGTTTAATTTTCGATTCCCTGATGACTAATGACATTGAGAATAATTGTACATTCTTTTCGGTCATTTGTAGTTTTTCTCTGTGAAGTGTCTGTTTAAACATTTTGCTTTTAATTGGGCTGTTGTCTTATTATTATATTTTAAGAGTTTCTTATATTTTTTAGGTAGAAGTCATGAAAAATATAGGTACTGCACATAATTTCTCCCAATCATACCTTGTTGTTTCATTTTATTAATGGTATTTTTTCAAAGAGCAGAGGTTTTAAATTTTCTCCTATGTTTCCTTTTAGAAGTGTTAAAACTTTAGCTTTTACATTTAGGTCTAATAATCCATTTAAAGTTGATTTTTGAGTGTGGTATCAATGAAGGGTTGACATTTGTTTTTTTCCCTGTGAATATTCACTTCCAACATTACTTGTTGAAAATGCTATAATTCCTCATTGAATTAATAGCAACTTTGTTAAGTTTAATTGACCATATATGTATGTTCTATTTCAGCAATATTAATTCTGTGCCATTTATTTATATCTTTATTCTTATGACAGTACCACACTGTCTTGATTACTCTAGCTTAATAGAAGTTCTTAAAATCAAGCAGTGTAAATTCTCTGGAGTTCTTTTTCAAAATTTTTCTCACTATTCTGGATTCTTTGCATTTCAATATACATTTGAATCAATTTTTTTAGTGCTGGAGTTTTTATTATAAATAATATCATATTACTTATATAATATGAGAGGACTTCGAAAGTTCATGGAAAATGGAATTAAAAATAAAAGTTAAAGAAATAAACTTTATTTCTCAACATAAGCTCCATCAAATTCAAAATACTTTTGTAAATGATGTACCACCCACCCTAAAGAACTGAGGGTCCTGGGAATTTAACCATGTCAATGCAATATTTTTTACATTATTAACTGGAGAAAATTGGGAACCCTTTAAAGATTTTTTTTAATAGTAAGAAACAAAAAGAAGTCAAAAGGAGCCAAATCGGGACTGTAAGATGAATGCCTAATGATTTCGCATTGAAACTCTTGCAAAATTGGCCATGTTTGACGAAAGGAATTAGCAGGAGCATTGTCATGGTGGAGAAAGACTATCTGATGAGGCTTTTCCTGCTCAAGCATTGGCTAACTTTCTCAAAACACTTTCCTAATCAGTAGATGGTGTCATTCTTTGACCGTCCAAAAAGTCAGCAAGCGAAATGCCTTGAGTGTCTCAAAAACTGCTGTCATGACCTTTGCTTTTGACCAGTCTGCTTTTGCTCTGACTTGGACCACTTTCACCACTTGGTAGCCATGGCTTCGATTCTGCGTTATCTTCATGATTGTATTGGAAAGGCCATATTTCATCTTCTGTTACAATTCTTCAAAGAAATGGTTCATTATCTTGATCCCACTTGTTTAAAATTTCTATTGAAAGCTCTGTTCCTGCCTGCAGCTCATCTTGGCGCAACAGTTTTGGCACCCATCGAGTGGGGAGTTTTCTCAACTGTAATTTTTCAGGCAGAATGGTGTAAGCTGAGCCAGTTGAGATGTCTGTGGTGTTGGCTGTTGTTTCTGCTGTTAACCGTTGGTCCTCTTCAATAAGGGCAGAAACGAGGTTCGTTTTTCCCCCGCAAATGTATGTGGATGGTCTGCCGCTGCAGGCTTCATCTTCAACATGATCTTGTCCCTTCTTAAATTGACTTATCCATTTGTAACATGCTGATTTCTTTGGGGCATTGTCTCCACAAACTTTTCATAGAGCGTCAGTGATTTCATGATCCTTCCACCCAGCCTCCCCCATTAATTTGATGTTTGTTCTTGCTTCAGTTTTGGCAGAATTTAAGTTGCTCTGATAGGGGCTTTTTTCAAACTGGTGTCTTACCTTTCTTAATGCCTCAGACTAGAGCCTGTTCAGATGTTATAACAAGTTACGATGAGTTTATTTCGGTGCAAAACAAAATTGAAATCCATGCATAGATTTTCATAACACATATTTTTCATGAATTTTTTGAAGACCTCTCATATAATGCTATAGAATTAATATGAAAATAATAATTTGGGGGAATTTATATCTTAGTAATGTGTTTTTTTGACATGTAAATATGGTATATATTTTCAATAACTTATCTTTTGACATTTCTCTTAATGATTTATATTACATGTTTTCTGATACTATTGTAAATAGTGTTGTATTTTAATTCTGGTTTTCAATAGTTTTCTTCTGGTATGTAGAAATACAGTTGATTTATTTGTATATTACCTTTGTATCATGTGAACTTGCTAAACTCACTTAAGAGTTCTAGTACTTTTTTGTACTTCTGTAGGATTTTCTGTGTTTATAATCATGCCATTTGTTAATAAAGACAGATTTACTTCCTTTCTAATCCATATGTCTTTTTCTTTCTTGTCTTATTGCACTGGCTAGGACCTCCACTACTATATTGAATAGAAGTGGTAAGACTGGGCATCATACCCTGGTTTTTAAATTTAGAGGGAAAGCATTCAGTCTCTCATCATTTCGTATGGCATTATCTGTAGTTTTTCATAGATGTCCTTCATCAGGTTGAGGAAGCTACTTCCCAGGCATCATTTGCTGAGCCTTTTTATCACTAATGGGTATTGGAAAATACTTGTCAGCATCTGTTGAAATGATTATATTTCCCCCATTTATTTTGCTAATATGATGAATTACATTGGCTGATTTTTTTAATGTCAAACCAAACTCTCATTCCTAGGGTAAATCTCACTTGGTCACGGTATATTATCCTAATTTATGTAGCATTGGATTTTATTTTCTAAAATTTTATTAATGATTTTGCATCCATATTGGTCTGTAGTTTTCTTCTTCCTTGTAATTATGACAGTAATGTTTGCTTCTTGAAATGAGTTGGGAAGTGTTCTCAACTCCACTATTTTCTGAAAGAGTTTGTATAAAGGTATTATTTCCTTCTCAAATGTCTGATAGAATTCAACAGTAAGCATCATCTAGGTTTGGAATTTTTGAGGGGAGGCAGATTTTTAACTACAAATTTAATAAATTTAATAGATTTGTATTCTTGAGTCAGTTTTGGTAATTTGTGACATTCAAGGAATATGTCCACTTAAGTTGCCAAATTTATTTGTTTAAAGTTATTTATAATAATTCTCTTATTATCTTGTTATGTTTGTAGGATCTGTGCTTTATCTGATCTTCCATTTTTGATATTGGTTATTTGTGTCTTTCCTTTTTTTTTTTTTTGTTCAGTCTAGCTCAAGGTTTATCAATTTTACTGATCTTTCCAAAGAATCATATTTTTGTTTCACTAGTTTTCTCTCTTATTTGTGTTTCCTTTTTCATTGATTTTTGCTCTAATCTTTATTATTTCCTTATTCTTACTTATTTTTATTTTAATTGGCTCTTTCTTTTTATATATTCTTGATGTGGAAATTTAGAACACTAATTTTTAGATCTTTTTTATTTTAGTATGTAAGCATTTAAAGCTATATATGTTCTTCTAAACACTACTTTAGCTTCATCCCCAAATTTTGATATGTTCTGTTTTCATTCAGTTTAAAAAAATTTTTAAGTTACTTTGTGACTTCTTTGATTCATGGGTTGTTTAGAAGAGTGTTGTTTATTTTTCAAATATTTGGAGATTTTCTGGATAACTTTTTGTTATCCAGAAAAAAATTCCAACTATTTTTTTTGGCCAGAGAACCTGCTCTCATGATTTCTGTCCTTTTAAATTTATTGAAACATGTTGGGTCAACTTTATTAGGTTGAATTGTGTGATAGTGTTTTTCAAGTCTTCTGTATCTTTATCACATTTTCTTTCTACTTGTATTTGAGAAAGAAATGTTGACATTGTAATTGTGAATTTATTAATTCTCCTTTTAGTTCTATCAGTTTATGCTTTAGGTATTTTGAAGCTGTTATTGGGTGCACAAACTTTAAGGATTATAATTTTTTTGATGAATTAACCTCTTTGTATTGATCCAAGTTTACATCTAGTATCAATTCCTTCCTCTGTGAGAATTCCCCTTTACACTTCTTATAGTGCACATCTGTCGGAAACCCCTATACAGATTATTGGAGATCTTTTTCTGTAACTCTGCCTCAGAACTCCCAGCTACATTAGTCTTCATGAGTGTTTATCTCCATCTCCTCATCTCAGGAAAGCCAATAGACTTTAAGTTTCTTCTCTCTGTGTCTATTGCCCTTCAATTGTCTCCATGCACAAGGCCAGGACGATCACAGGACTCATATAATTTGTTTTAGTCCTGTGCTGTCTGTGGCTCAATGTCTGAATTCACTTGTTTAATATTTTTTGTCCAATTTTCTAGTTGTTTATGTGGGTACATTGAGTTTGGGCTTGTTACTTCATCATGCCTGAAAGAATTCTCTTAAAGTATTTTTAAATAAAGGAGAACATTAGAAATTTTAATATAAAAATAATTATAAAATGCACTCTGTTGCTTGTATAATTAATATGGTAGTAGATCTTTCACAAACATATGAAGTTAGATAATTATGAAAATGTAATAATCATTATAAGATATATAAAAAATTATGAATTCTTTTTTATTAAAATTCTTAAGCATAACATTATTTAAATTATAGAATTAAATACATTTAATAATAAACCAGGCAGAAAATACTTCTATCAAGATTTATACTGAATATTATAAAGTTGATTTTGGGATATGTAGATTTTATAATTTGTTTTTGACATTTAAAATTAATTCTTCGTGTTTCTAAGATAAAGAGTAAAGGAATTTAAAATTTCCTAAATAATTTTTTACACATGCCTTCACATTATTTATCCGTAATAGTAGGATTTATTTATTGATCTTTATTTTATTGGAAAGTCTTAATTTTAAAAGTAGTTCTCTTTCCTTATTTTACAGAGCAATTATTGCCAACTAAACTCACTGCATTTATTTTCATGTCATTCCATAAAAGAAACCATGAAATATGAAATTCAAATAGAGATATACTCAAGAATGTTGAATGTTAAATAAAGCATGATTCCAATATTTAAAGCAAGATTAAAAAATTTATTTAAAAAAGTGAATAAAAAATGTATAAGAAAAATTCAGAGAAAAAAAAAAAGAGTGACATTGATCAGGTTGAGTTCACACTTTGCTTCCTGCACAACAAGTATTTGTTGTAATATGTGTAACTACTGACTTACTTGGCTTTTTCCTACAGTACTATGAGAGTCTTTGAGGCATTGATTTATTTATTTTTCCTGCTTATCATTATCCAGCACTTACTCAGTGTCTAGTCTATGACAGCCTTTCTAAAAACGTTTATGGATGAAAAAAAATGTAGTTGAATTTTTAAAATGAAAAGTCAACATGGTTTATCATTTCTATTTTAAAGATGTTACAAAGGAAATTGATTGTGAAATTTCCATTTATGAAAATATATTTAATCTCTCATGAATGAACTAAGATACTAACATCTTATAATTGAATCAGCTTTCCTTACTCATCTTCATGCTATTTTATCATTTCAAAATAGGAAGTGAAGGCTCATTTCTTGTGAAAAAGAAATCAAATTCAATTAGTGTAGAATTTTACCAAGATCCTGCTTTGCAGCGTTGCTCACCAAATTTGCAAAGGCATTCCAATTCATTGGTAAGTTAAATTGTGATTATGTTGTGTTTTGCTGCTGACATTCTCTTGATAACTAAAACCTGTGCCAAAGCTAGGAGCAATTGGTGCCGATTCTATGATGTATGAAAACTATACAGATGGTCCCCGACTTACAATGGTTCGACTTAACGAGTTTTCAACTTTGTAATGGTGCGAAGGCAAAATGCATTCAGTAGAAACTGTACTTTGAGTACCGATATAAACATTGTTTTTCAATTTCAGTACAGTATTTAACAGATATCATGAGGTATTCAACACTTTATTATAAAACAGGTTTGTGTTAGGTAATTTTGTCCAATTTTCAGCTAATATAATTGTTCTGAGAACATTTAAGGTGGGCTATGGTATTTGGTAGGTTAGGTGTATTAAATGCATTTTTGATTTATGATGGGCTTATTGGGATATAAACCTGTAATATGTCAAGGAGTGTGTGTGTGTGTGTGTGTGTGTGTGTGTGTGTGTGCACGTGCACATTCATATATATGAAAACATGTTAGACATAAACTAAATTATGTTAAATTCACATTTGTAGACTTTTGAGCATGTAGAGTATGAATTTGTTTGGGGCATATATCTACCAACTGAGTGCATTTCAAAATGGTCTTACTCTTCTTTCTTTTCAAAGCTCCATGTCTGTGGAGCTCAGGCTAGGTCTGTGCCTAATGATGTGGCTTGATCTTATGAGTACTTGAGCTAGAAATCTTATAGTGATACCTAAGGAACCAAATAGGAGCCTGAAGTACACTGAGCAAACTTGAATAGCATAATATTGTTCATCAAAACATATATGTATATACATAGGCATTGAGAATCATTTAATTTTTAAGAAACCATTATTGTTTTAATCTCTTGTATGTTTAGCAGCTACAGAAGAACTATGGTATATTTCCATGAGGGGTCTGATAATTCTAGTTGGGAAAATTGGGTCCCATGGTATTTTCAGGTTCACTCTGAAAGATCTACGCTAACCTCTGCTCTAATTTTGATATTTCAGTGCTAAAAATATAACGGTTATTTTATGTTAATTCTAAATCTTGAGAAGGGTGAAATGAATGACCATAGCTGAATAGGTTAAATTAGGTCTCAGTAATGGCATATGTCAGTTCTAATTTATATAAACAGCTTAGTTAGAAAACGTAGTTTAACTGATGAAAGAAATTGTACTTATATAGCCTTTTGACTCAACCCCTCTACCTTTCAGTTTCTTATATTGTATTTAAAAGACAGGGGAAAGACTAAATGTTTTCCAAGGTCATTTTGACACTAAAATGGGTTGTTTTCTACCTTCGTGATTGGGCGCTTAGTTTGTACTTGCCCATTTTTTCCTATAATTGTAAATATCTTTCATTCTCATTAAAATTTTATGGTTTTTTCCATATAAAAATGTTCTCTTCTCAGAAAAAAAAAAGACAGTAATTTTTAAAATAAACATTATTATTTGTTTAACAGGGGCCCATTTTGGGTCATGAAGATTTACCGAGGAGGAAAAGAAAAATATTTTTTTCAGATGATTCACTCAGTAAGTATTTGGATGTAACCATGTTAGTAGATATTTTGGGCAGAACACAATGCTTTGTTAAATTTCCTCTGATGGTTCAAATTTTCTTGGTTCCAATTTCATTTCACATAACCCTCATATGTATTTACCTAATGATTCCACAAGCTATGGAAAATTGAAATATAGTTATAGATTTAAAAATTTACCTTTTACGAATATTAGAGGACATTTTAATCTTGTTGATGAGTTTTCTGAAATGTAAATAATGCCCTGCATGCCATTCTACATCCCCTTCTCCAGGGCTTTTTCTTTTTTTTAACACCACTTACACCACTTGATTAAATATTTTCTATTTACTGTTCATCTCTGCCACTGGAATGCAAGTTCCAAAGTTTGGTTTTCTGCTGAATTTCTAGTGTGTTGAGAGAGCTTGACACTTATAGATGCTCACTAAAGTTTTACTCTGTGAATTTAAATTCTTTGTTTGTTTTTGACAAAAGGGTCATCAAAACTTCAATCCCATCTGAGGCATTCAGACAGCATTTCTTCCCTGGCTTCTGAGAGAGAATATATTACATCATTAGACCTTTCAGCAAATGAACTAAGAGACATTGATGCCCTAAGCCAGAGATGCTGTATAAGTGGTCATCTGGAGCATCTTGAAAAGCTGGAGCTTCACCAGAATGCACTCACGAGCTTTCCTCAACAGCTATGTGAAGTAAATTTAATTCATCCTTCTAACTCTCAAGACATTTAAGGAGCTTTTTTGCATTTACTTCTAACTTAAATATTTCAGAAGAAGAGTCTACTTTTGTGTCATTAGACAATACTTCCTCCATTCTTCTGGTTTCCACGCAGGTATCTTAGTCTGTGTGGTGTTCAGAAACGTCTTTGAGCACAGGCGGTGGACATGGAGATTCTATTAAAAAGGAATTCTAGGTTCCAGTTTATTCACTTTCTCACCCTCTGCTTCTCTTCTCTCCTTCCTTCCATACTAGGTTGGTTATCTGCTTGGTTTACATGTCCATAGCCTGCGATGCTTTTCCCCATTTCTCATTCACTCATAAATTTTGACATGACATATATTGCTCTCACTAAACTGCAAACTCTTTGAGGACAGAAATTGTTTCAGGCTGGTTCCTGTCTATCCCCAGTGCCTAGGAAGGCCTGACATCAGTGTACTGAGTAGCCCAATCATCTCTGCTGTACTGTAAGTAAAACCGGGAAAAATACAAAGGGTACACTATCAAAATCAGGTTCACAAAAAAATAGGGTTTAGAGGTTAATTTAGCTTTTTAGAGGCTTAGTAGATACTGATTGAATTAATTTGTGGTGAAGCTAATGGATGACACTTGGTAAGCCTTTAATAAATATTTGTTATGTGAGTAAGTAAAAGAATACTAGAATTTATCCTACCTAAAACGAAGAGAATTTGAACAGAGCGTGACAAGATGAGACACATTAGGGCATTCAATGACCGGACCAACTCAGAACCTTCTCTTCGGGGAAATTCCGAAATGACACCACTAGATGGCGCTTTGTTTTTACAAGAAAATGTCCTGATTAAACCTTGGGAATAAATAATTTTAAAATTTTTCCCTGTAAATAAGCTGGTGGGATCTGAAACAAAGGCAGAAATTTGGAAACAACTTATGGGTCATTAAGAGTCATTAATAAACCTTTATAATCACATCAAACTCTTTAGAATTCCTGGTGAGGATAAATATATTAATAAATCTTTATATATCAAATAGTGTAGATCAAAGTTCTTTTTTGGTATTTTAGCCCCTTGACGGTCATCCATACCAAAGATTTTAAAAATTGACGTAATATGTAAAAGGAGGTTTGCTATTATTGTAAAATCAGAAATTGCTTAAAAATAGAAAATAGAGCTTTGAAACAAAAAGTTCTATAAAAAAGAGGAGGTTCTGAAATGAAACATGATTATATGTGATGACCTTTATGGTTAAATCTTGTTTACATTAAAATGTATAATCATTTAGAAAAGCTACCATTTAAAAAAATGTATTCCCAGGATTATGTTGTACTTCTTATTGATTAAATCATTGATTCAAATATTCGTTAAGGCCTATTCTGCTTCCTTTTTGTTTTTTGCAGAAATAATTTATAAAAAAGCTAAATTAACCTCTAAATCCTATTTTTATGAACCTGATTTTGATATTTTTCCCGGTTTTACTTATAGTACAGCAGAGATGATTGGGCCAGTCAGTACACTGAAATTCTGTTGTGGATTCTGTTTTTGATTAAAAAATACCCCCAATCTTGGTGGCTCTAGTAACCAGAGGTATGGAAGGCAGAAATATTAGCTAGACTTGTTTCTCAGATGGTTCATTTTAGAATTTTAAAATATTGTCATTTCAGACTCTGAAGTGTTTGACACACTTGGACTTGCACAGTAATAAATTTACATCATTTCCCTCCTACTTGTTGAAAATGAACTGTATTGCCAATCTTGATGTTTCTCGAAATGACATTGGACCCTCAGTAGTTTTAGATCCTGCAGTGAAATGTTCAACCCTGAAACAGTTCAGCCTGTCATATAACCAGCTGTCTTCTGTTCCGGAGAACCTCGCTGATGTGGTAGAGAAATTGGAACAGCTCATTTTAGAAGGGTAAGAAAGGGCTTCATTAAAGACAAAAGGGTTGTCTTACATTGAGCTTTCTCAGGTTGACATAATATGCTGACATTTCTATAATGAGTTTTAAAGAATAAGATCGAGGTAATTAATATTATAACATTATTATAATATTATTTTATGTTGTTCCATCAATTGACAAATTTTTACAACTGATTTTAAAATTAATAAATCTGCTTTGATGCTATTTTTGAAGGCAGATTGTTTTGATGTTTTTCTTTAAAATATATGAGTTTATACATTCTACTCTTCATTTTGTTTCATAACTAGAAATAAAATATCAGGGACATGTTCCCCCTTGAGCCTGAAGGAACTGAAGATTTTAAACCTTAGTAAAAATCACATTTCATCCCTATCAGAGAACTTTCTTGAGGCTTGTCCTAAAGTGGAGAGTTTCAGTGCCAGAATGAATTTTCTTGGTAAGTATTTTGTATGGGTTTCCTCCTTACAAGACCTTCTAAGTATTAGAGGATAAGGCATCTATGGGCATTTTAGGTGGGATTTTAAGGTGGTGTTTCAGTTTAAATATTATGCTGGAGTTTCAAAAATAAAGTTAGCAGGATGGTGATAAAAAGAAATGAGCTATGAAACCATTAGAAGACATGGAGGAAATAGATGCATGTTTCTAAATGAAAGAAGCCAGTCTGTTTGATTCCAACATAAGACAGTCTGGAAAAGGCAAAACTATGGGGACAGTAAAAAGATCAGTGGTTGCTAGGGGTTAAGAGGAGGGAGAGATGGACAGGTGGAGCACAGAGGGTTTTCATGGCAGTGGATATTCTGTATGATGCTGTAATGGTGGATACGTGTCATTAAACACTTGTTAAGACTCGTAGAACGTACAACACCAAGGGTGAACCCTCATGTAAAGTATGCACTTTGTGTAATAATGATGTGTCAGTACTGGCTCATCAATTGTAGCAAATGTGCTTAATTAATGGAAGTTGTTAATAATAGGGGAAAATATGTGTGGAGAGGTGGTGGGTAGGAAAGGAGGGGTGTATGAGAACTCTCCGGACTTGGCGCTCAGTTTTTCTATAAACCTAAAGTTGCTCTAAAAAATAGTCTGTAATTTAAAAAAATAGTTAGCAGGTTGTAATTGTCTTAGGCTAAGATGACAATGACTTGGCCTACAAATAGTGATTATACTGAAGTTCCTTTTGGAGTATTAAACTAAAAATGCACATGGCTGCCTGAACTGGGTGAAGCATTCTGGAACACTGAGTTTCATACTGAGGGTTTTTCCAGCAAATTTTTTGAATTTTAAGTGCAATTACTATTATTTTTTTGCTGTTTTTAGAAGTAAAATTCAACATTAAACAGTTTTCCAAATAGTAAATTTAATGTGTATTCATTCAGCTCTTGCTCCTTGCAAGTTATTATAATAGAGTAGTTCCCCATTACGTCCAGGAGATATGTTCCAAGACCCCCAGCGTATGTGTGAAACCATAGATTAGCAGCAAGCTCTCTATATTGTGTTTTTTCTATCTGAAACTGAGATGGCTACTAAGTGACTCATAGGCAGTAGATACAGTGTGGAGACCCTGGACAAAGGGATGATTCTCGTTCTGGACAGGACGGAGCTGGATAGCGTGAGAGTTCATCATGCTAGTCAGAATGGCACACAATTTAAAACTTATGAATTGTTTATTTCTGGAATTTTCCACTTAATATTATCTGACGGCAACTGCTGGTGACTGAAATTGTGGAAAGCAAAACTGCAGATAAGGGGGAGACTACCATAATATACAATATAGTCATCACTTTTATTAAAAGTTGTGGAATACCCTAAGTTCTCTTAGCAGAGATAATATAGGGAATCGCATTCATTTGTAGCCTGTGTGAACATTTTAATATGAAGGTACAAAATACTTTTATGACAATAGACAGGGACTCACCACATTTTATCTCCCGTAATAGAGACTATGGGCACCTTGCCACCCATTTGATTATTCTAGACCTAACTTGGTAAAATTATTTTTAAGACTTCTTAGTAGCAGAATACAGTATAACTACATATTTTAAAATATTTTAATTTGTCAAAACTTTAGAAAATAATAATGATAAAAGCCATGTTCATTTGCAAAGTGTTTTCCTCCTTTTTCCCTCCCTCGCTCTCTCCCACGCTGTTGACCGTGTTCTTACGATGAGACTGAAACGGGGGATAGAGTGATTCACTCACTAGTGAGCAAAGCAAACTTGGTCTTTGTCCTTAAGGAGCATGGAATTAAGTTCAGAAGACAGACATTAAATAATAATGGCACAAATAAATGTAATTGTATATTTTGCTAAGTGGTAAAGTTTCAGGATGTTATGGGGGTACCTCAAGGGAATCTAATTCAGACCGTGGCATTAGGGAAGCGTTTCTATATCTGTAATATTTACAAGAGCATCCCAAAGGACCCGCAGGCTTGGTTGTGGTCAATATGCCATCTCCCTTGAATCTCACAAAAATCTGTAGGGTAGGACAGGTATAACCTCTGCCTGCCTAATTAAGGAAACAAGCACTGGGATTTTTTTGTGTGACATTTCCCAGGGGCATGCAATTAATTACCTAGTTTTGAAAGTTTGGGTAGACCTCAGTTCAAAAATCTGTTTTGCATTGCATTACACAACCTTAATGGTTTGAGATGTGGTCTCACTTTGAGAAAATGCCTTTTGGAGGTGACATCTGAACAGGACCACTAAGCATTAAAAATAATCCTATGTGAAAATAAAGTTTCAGTTCTTTAATTTTATATGTGTTTTCCAGACACCATCTGAACCATAAGAATCTTGATTCTTAAGTGGAAAATCATTTCTACTCATTTATTTTGCCACAAATGCTTTTTGGAAATGTGTGTCTTTCTTTTTCTTGGGAAGACCGCTTCTAACAGTGTCCTGGAACATTTTGACCCTTGAAGATTTTCTTGATAAAGCATAACCCATATTTTTAACCTTTAGAATGCTAAGAAATAATTTCTTAAGCCATTTTCACAGAAACAGATTTGTAGATATGTAGAGAATCTCAGAGTTCATCTGGTCTAGCTGCCCTATTTTACAGATGAGAAAAAAGGCTGTCTGATTTGTTCAGTTTCCCAAATTGTGTTCCACAGAATTTTATTCCTTGGAGGTACCTCATACAGTATTTCCCTCTTGAAAATCAGATATTTCACTTTATTTTACCTAATGTTTCCCGATCTCTTAAGAGAATATTCAAAGAATACTTCTATCGAGTAACATTCGTTATTATATCATAGAACACTCTTTATGAGATGGTACTGTA
Organism: Cynocephalus volans; assembly: GCF_027409185.1. Classification (NCBI taxonomy): domain Eukaryota; kingdom Metazoa; phylum Chordata; class Mammalia; order Dermoptera; family Cynocephalidae; genus Cynocephalus; species Cynocephalus volans. The sequence goes on along the minus strand of NC_084471.1, from coordinate 78,305,401 downwards.
AAGAATTTTTATCCTTGTACCATATTGTATATTAGTAAAGAGTTCAAAAGTGTTTTGTTATAGGCACTTAAGTGTAATTTGAATTAACAATACATGACTATGTCATACAATATTTATTATATATAATTTGCAAAGACTATTATAATAATTTTTACTTTGTCCAAATGTTGAGTAGATGAATTTATATTTATATAGTTCTTTAGTTTTCAGATTAAAAGATACTAAGTATGGCATATTGTTTTATTGTTTAGTGGTAGTATTAAGGATATTAGCTTGTTTTTAAAATGAGTATTAGAAAGGAGTTTTTTATTGTCAGTGTGAAAATGGAAATTAAATTAAGTGATACATCATTGTTCTTATTGTTGAATTTAATGGAAATCTATTTAAAATAATTACAATGTTTGTTTTCTGATTTTTATTTTCTTTTAGCTGCTGTGCCTCTTTTGCCTGCTTCCGTAACATGCCTAAAATTATCTCAGAACAAATTTACATGTATTCCAGAAGCAATTTTAAATCTCCCACAGTAAGTTTATTGTTATTTTAATTTTAAAACCAAATGAGCTGGAATAGAACCTTTAGAAACACAGTTTCTATTCAGGCATATAAATGTAATTGATTTCTGAATCTATTCAGCTTAATGTTTTTACATGTATGAATGTTCGATTTTCACTAGACAAAAGACCCAACTCACTACTTGGACTTTAAACTTTTATATTAATTTAGTGGGCTATTGTTTAAAAACAATCTAAGATTATTTAATTAATTACTGCATTGTTATAATCAAATGAGATTACACTGGCTATTAAACTTTTAAAATTTCAATTGCTCTGAGGTTGATATGTTGTCAAAATACTATTAACTTTGAAATTATACTTAAATTATGTTTCAGTGAAATTTTTGGTGAAGATTAGGACAACTTACATAGTTCCAGGTTTGGGGTTTTTTGATTAATTTAACAAAAACAAAAGCTTCCTGTTAACAACAAATTTAGTCATTGATTAGATTTCTACTGTGTTGTCATCTTAAATGATGTTCTAAATGTGTCATACATCATAAACCAAATTCAAAGTATATATTGCAAAAATATACACATATAGATACATAATAATTATATTTTAGCCATAGAAGGTGTTAGTAAGCATTCAAAAGCTAAGTTAAATCTAGCTTTAGAATGTGTCATTGTCAGAGACTGTTTTAATTGCTCTACAGTTGATTATCTTTTTGATCTTCCTAAAAATCCTATAAGATAGCTAGTGTTGTTATCTCCACTTTGTAATGAGGACATTGCTTCATTAGATGAAATAATTTGCCCAAAGTCACATTCCGTAAACACTGGTAGTTCGACTTCCAACTCTCAACTCCTACATATAGGCATCTATTGAATTTAGGTGGTCCCATATTTTGAACATAATATATTCCTGAAACTGTGTTTGAAAGACAAATATTTGTGATTGCTGACTAGGAGATACCATTGCCATAAAGAAAGTTTCTTCCCAGAGAACTAAAAATATTAACCAGTCCCTAGTTACACCATGCATTAGGCACCATCTTCAGGTATATGTTTCCATCATTTTGTATATATTTCTTTAATTTTGTTTCTCAAATGAACATGCAGTTGGTCAGATTAAGTCCTGACTGAGGCTAAAGAGGCACTGCTTTTAGAAAACCTAGTGATTCTCAGCTTTGTTTCAACTGCATTGCTTGTTAAACATATATGTCTTATCTCTAATACAGTCATATTCATTATCTTGTTTTCTATGTATTTTTATAAGATAAATAGGGCAAAATCTAGTAAAATTTCAAAATAATAGTACAGTTATTGCTGTGCAGAACTGAACTTTTTCTAGCAGGCAGTACTGCTATGTGAGCATGTAATTAATTCACCAAGCTTCAAATATGTTGGGTGAAAGGGATCAGTACACAGTTGTAAAAGTCCAGGCAACCTTTTAATATTTTACATAGTTTAATATACCAGAATCTCTGACTGTCTTTATTCCTCCTACACTCATACACTCATGTGTAACGTGTTTTTCTGCTACATCCTACAATCTCTGGGTAGCATATTCCTGCATGAAAGCAATCAGTTTACATTGAGGGCCTACTGTATGCAAAGCATCACACTTAGTGTGATATTTATCACACTGAGACAAGCTAGCAAAAGGCTGTGCCCACACACAATATTAATTAACTCTAGGACCCAACCTCAGTAATGAGTGAATTTGAATAGAGAAGTGGGGACTACACATTTGTAAATCTTGTATAGAAGACATGAATATTAATAACCATTTTTGCATTTCTTAATTAGGATTTCTCATGTACCATAAACATTTGTAAAACACTGAGTCATTCCCTCATTCTGAGATTGACATTTTTATGTATCTGAAGTAGGAAAATTGACCTCAGTTTTGTTTTTAGTGGTTCTTAATCATTTAAATTTTGTTGTTACTGAAACATGCCCTTTTTATAGCCTATCTATTCCTTTATGTACACATAAAGTCACATGCGTACTCAAATATAAATAATGTGAGTTTAAAAGTTATGTCTTATTCTCACTCTGGGGAAAATGACTTGTAATGTTATTTAATGTACTTTGGAAACACTCATTTGGTTTTCATCTTGACATTGTATTGTTTTAGCTTGCGGACTTTAGACATGAGCAACAATAATATTCAATATCTGCCAGCTCCTGCACACTGGAAATCTTTGAACTTAAGAGAACTCTTATTTAGCTATAATCAGATCAGCATCTTGGACTTGAGTGAAAAAGCATGTGCATGGTCTAGAGTAGAGAAACTACACCTTTCTCATAATAAACTGAAGGAGGTAAGTGGTCATCTTTATTTAAAATTATTGCCAGTTTGAAAATATACTTCATATTTGCATTATTACAAATTATCATTTAAAATCTATTTGATATTTCTTGCTTTTAAAATAAGATATAAGCCTACCCCGTGGTAAATGGGTATAGTAACATAACTTAATTTCCTTGAAAAAAAATTACTTTTGTGCTATATTTTTAAAGAATTATGTGAATATGTATATTTAATTATGGAAGTATGTTATGCTTTAAGTGTGTCATTGTATAACTAAATCTCTGATCTGTTAACAGGCTCTCAGATACTCTACATTTCTCAAGTTGATGCTGGGCCATACATAACCTGTGTTTTTCAGCTGACTTTTTCCCTACATTCTTTAATTTCTGCATTCCTTCACCATGCGACCCCTCACCCAAACGCATCAACCTCCTTTGCCTTACTCTATGCCTTCTGTTCTTAAATCTGAAAGTGATTATCCCTTTGCCTCAGAAAATATACATATTTCTGAGTTTAAGCCTATTGCCTATAAAAACCAAAAAGGATTAAGTTTCTGATACTGTGAGGCTCTGAATAACTGTTAATATGTTTTGGTACTTAATTTTTTCTTGCAAATGAAGGTTTTGTATTCTAAATGTAATGCTTCTTGCTTAAAAACTTGGAATGGAACAAAAACACTCCAGTTAGGATGCCACCTAAAGTATAAACATGTAGCTGTAGTTTGCTAACATTAAATTTCACGTAAGTTTGTAGTGACTACATCTTCATGGTTTTACTGAAAAACATAAGCAGTGTCAGGGAACAGCTCAAAGCCATAGGTAATGACTTCAGATAACTGTAAAGAACTTTATTACTTTCAGTGTTGTGAGGAGATGAAGCATGTTGCTAGGGGATATTGGATTTTTAAAGATTAGGAGTAAGTCACATAGATTATTTGGGGGTAAGTTCTTTATACGTATGTTTTTATGTTTTTAAGCATTTATACTTAAAACTTATGGCTAGCCTTTGGAAAGTTTTAAAACTCTGTTGAAAGGTTGTGCACATTGTTGATGGAATCTCTGACCCTTTCTCATTTCCTATCGCCACCTTTTTTCTCGGCAGTACACATTTCTTCCTTCCCACCAACAGATTTTTGTCCTGTTTTTTTTTTTTTTTTTTAATTTCATTAAGATTCCTCCTGAGATTGGCTGTCTTGAAAATCTGACATCTTTTGATGTTAGCCACAACTTGGAATTGAGATCCTTTCCCAATGAAATGGGGAAATTAAGCAAAATATGGGATCTTCCTTTGGATGAACTGCATCTTAATTTTGATTTTAAACATATAGGATATAAAGCCAAAGACATCATAAGGTTAGATAATTTTGCTTCTATTCGTTTTTATTAAATTTGATTCAGATTTCCTCTGTCTGTGACTCTGGTGGATGTATAGTTACACTTTAGGGAAAAATGAATAGTACTAATTAATGTTAATATTCTATGTGTCATTTGCCTTTTATTTAATGAATATATTTATGTAGTGCCAGGGCAGAGATTTGTTCTTTCTCTCAGTCTAGCTAATGTTGAGTGGCTTCTCCTCCATATCATTCTTTTCAGTAGAAATGGACTCTAAAAGGAAATAGAAAGGAAATTGGTCTCTTGTTACCAATTTCATGATGTGAAGAAATATAGAGGATAATAACTTCTCATGACGCATTTCATACAGCAAATTATTCACATACAGTTATTGACATGATATGAAATTACTATGATTTTGCTTATGAGGATGAGTAACCTACTCACCATGATTGTTTTTGAAACCACCAAAATTTCCCAGATATCACTGTTTCTGGTCTTTATACTTTAGGAATTTCAAATACCTTTGATAACAGATTTCATCCCACCTTTTATTCCCTTCCAGCACGTTAGTCTTCACCTATTCATAAAATCTTTTACTCGTTTTTCCACAAAGTCACTCTGTCTTGCAGGTCTCAGCTCAATTATCACCTCTCAATTGATTATAATATCCACCAAGGCAGTGACCGTGGCTATGTTCACTCACCATTTGATTCTTGCACCTAACACGGGGCCTGGCATACAATTAAAAACTGTTGAATTACCAGTGACTTACACTTAACCTAATTCTCTTCTGCTTAAATTCTCTTAAATTTATATTTAACTCGTTGTCTCTTTTTATGAGGAAGGATTTCATTTTCTGAACTCCTGACTTTGACTTAATTTGAAAGGAAAGAGTTTGTTACCCTCCGCAATACATGACTACCCCTCATCCTACATAATTATTTCTCATGATTTTCCCTCCCTCCTGAAACTGGAAAAGAGGTTCACGTAAAAATTGGTTCAATTTTTGCTAACCATTTAGTAGAGCTAGTTTTCAATATATTACACTATATTATCAAGTTATTATATAACTAAATATTTTTAAACGTGCTTAACATTTTTAGAAAAGACAGAAGACCTGGAGCAGTTTAGATATCGTAGGCATCATATTCTTTTTTAAGATTGACTTTTTTTTTCAGGGTGTTGAATTCTTCATAAATAAATAAAACAAGAAATATAATATTGACTTTTTAGCCACATAATCAGTAATGTTGGTCATATTCCTGTTAGTTAGTTATAGCAATGGATCAGTCACTATTCCCTAAAATTCACTTATGATTTAGTTTACTTTTCTAATTTTAAACTGTGGCAACATTTCAGCACAGTTTAAAATATATCTTTCTATGTCCATTATATTTTTGGTAACATTTTAAATCTACTATTATCTTAAATGTGGTTTTGTTCAGCCACCTACAGCCCATCTACTTAATTTCAGTTGTTTTTACACTAAGATTATTAGGAATAGCAGCATGTTAATGTCTGCTGAAAGTGTAATAGTTTGCATGTATTTATTTATAATGCATTCAATATGATCTATCTATATCACTATTTATATATATATACACACATACATGACATATATGAATATTCTCATATATCTGTACATCATTTATACCATATGTGAATATGTATGTGTACATATGTAATATAATGAATATAACCTCATTCTTAGGCTTTAGTTTAACAGTATACATACATATTCTACCTTGGTTCTATGTTATAAGGGCTTTGTAAAATTTCATGCTTTATAATTTTAAGAGTTTTATTTGTATTGTTTAAAAGTTCAGATACACATACATACATATATATGTATTAATATATATTGCATTTTAATTAGTATTGCAAACATATTTTAACATTTTGATTCTTTTTGGTGATAGTGTAGCATTTTGTTATATTTGGTAATGCTTTCAAACCTTATCAACTATACTAAAATCACTAACAAAATATATGCATTTGCAGTGCATTGAAAGGCATGTGCATTACTAGTCATATGTATGCACTCTTCTGCATATTATATTTTAGAATACTCTGGTGCTTAGAAGTATTCAATGCATAAGAACTCACCTAAATCTCAAGTGTACTGTTAAGCAGTTTATTGATTTATTTTTATCTTTCAAATACTAGGTTTCTTCAACAGCGGTTAAAAAAGGCTGTGCCCTATAACCGAATGAAACTTATGATTGTGGGAAACACTGGGAGTGGTAAAACCACCTTATTGCAGCAATTAATGAAAACCAAGAAATCAGACATTGGCATACAAAGTGCCACAGTTGGCATAGATGTGAAAGACTGGCCTATCCAAATAAGAGGCAAAAGGAAGAAAGACCTCATTCTGAATGTGTGGGATTTTGCAGGTATTTATTTCTCTAGAATTTTTAAAAATTTACTTTTACCTTTTATTTAAAACAGGGATTTAAAAACTGGGTTTTCTGTTCCAATACAGAAAAAAAAAAAAAAATATATATATATAGTGAGTAGATCCTGTGGAATCATTCTAAAGCCATTTACTTCTCCTAATTTATTTTAGCCTTGCCACCAAAATGGAGAAGTACATAGAGGGAAATGTTAGGAACTGGTAGATGACAGCTGAGGCTAAATACTTGGTTGGTAGTTAATAGATATGCTAAAAGTTGTTAGTCTCTAGCGAAAACCCAGAATGGCCCTCTAAATATTGTTGATTGTTTTTCTCTTTTTAGTATGCTAAATAACAAATAGTAGTATGCCCTAATTTTTTCTTTTTTAAAGAATTCTTGCCTACATATGACGTCACTCATTTGTGCAATCTAAAAAAAAAAAAAGTTGATATTATAGAGGCAGAGAGTAGAACAATGGTAAGTTGCCAGAGACTGGGGGTGATGGGGGAGGGTAAACAGGGAGAGGCTGGCTCATGAGTACGAAATTACAATTAGATAGGAGAAATAAGTTCTGACGTTCTGTTGCACAGTAGGGTGACTATGGTTAACAGTTAAGTTTTGTATATTACATAATAGCTAGAGGAGAGGCTTTTGAATGTTTTCACCACAAAGAAATGATAAAGGCATGCAGTGACTGATACATTAACTACCCTGACCTGATTATTATACAACATATATATGCATCAGAACATCAGATTGTACCCCTAAGTATGTATAATTACAATGTGTTCATTAAAAAGAAAAAAAAAGAGGAAAGAACTCTTGCCTATTGTCTGGAAGATCTTCAATCTTTATTTATTAAAAAAACATCTTCAATTTTTCTTCAGGCCGTGAGGAATTCTATAGTACTCATCCCCACTTTATGACCCAGCGAGCACTGTACCTGGCTGTGTATGACCTCAGCAAAGGACAAGCTGAGGTGGATGCCATGAAGCCTTGGCTCTTCAATATAAAGGTAAACACCATCCGCAGATTCTGTTCTAATCATTTGAAAATAGAAAATAATTCTAATTTATTTTTTTTGTGTGTGTAAGATAATTTATTTTATGCAAATAGTTGCTTTAAACAGTCTCTTCAAATAGTTTTTCAAAGAAATGATAAATGTCTGAGGTGATGGATATGCTAATTACCTTAATTTGATTATTACACATTGTATACATGTATTGAAACATCACACCATACCCCATAAATATGTACAATTGGTAGGCGTCAATTAAACAAAATAAACCAATTAAAAAAAAGAAAGTTAGAAGCACTAAAATTTTGAGTTGGGAAATTTTCAGAGTAATTAAGTCATGACACAAAAATAGTGTGTTCCATATGGAACATACTATCTGTGCCTGTAACCCTCTTATGCTATAAAACTTGAAAACATGTATTTTCAACTATTTTAAATCACATTATATCTTAAATGAACTATAAACACATCTAATTTAAAATAAACTATGCTAAAGAAAAGCAATCTGCACCTGATCAGTTATGTCCTCGTTGGCAATTTAGTACAAGGTCCTTCAGTTTCTACCCTTTAAATGGTCCCAGGTTATTATGCTCTTATATTTGGCATCTCCTTTTTGTCATTTTTCTACTCTTTGCCTTGCTCTCATGCTGTCAGCTATTCCTTCAAGTAATATAGCTTTTTAGAGTTGAGACCACAGTAAAAGTGCCTGCTCACTAAATGATGCTCCAGTGAGCTCTTCAATGAGTAAAGACCTTAAAAAATTTGTGTCAGGACATTTTGGCATGTAATTTAGCTGCATACAAGCTTGTTTTGTAATTTGGGTGATCTTTCGAAATTTTCTTTTCTTGGCTTTATTATAGCTAGCCAATGTGAGCAAATATTACAGTGGCAGTAATTTTTTTTAGTGGCTTTTTTTCTTTCATGGTAGACTCCAAATTGAATGACTTTTTTTTTTTGGTGGCTGGCTAGTCCAGGGATCTGAACCCACGACCTTGGTGTTATAAGGCTGTGCTCTAACCATTTGAGCTAACTGGCCAGCCCCCACATTGAATGACTTTAAAATGAATTCAGGAGATTAAATTCACAGATAAGGAAGAGAAATTATAAACCATATTATGTCAACTAGATATAATTTGGGGATTTGTCACATGCTCATTTTATTTAGAAGCATGCATAGCAAATAACTCACTTTAAGGACTGAAAAATAAAAAGAAATGTAAAACTACACCACTACTACTGTATGGTCCACCGGAACAATGGTAAGAATTAGATTAAGAAGGGGAATAGAAATGACTTTTTAAAATTTCTTAAGGGTTACATTTTTTTCTTAGATCAAAAGAAGGAAAGACAGTTGTTATTTTCTTCTTTGGAGTCTTTTAGTGTCTTATTTCCACTCAAGTGAATTACATAGAAGGAAAATATCCACAGAAATTAAGCAATCCCGATTTCAAAGCCAGCACAGGAGTGTTTCGTGTCTTTGCTTCCAGGCCCGTGCTTCGTCTTCCCCTGTGATTCTCGTCGGCACACATTTGGATATTTCTGATGAGAAGGCGCGCAAAGCCTGCATAAGTAAAATCACCAAGGAGCTCTTGAATAAGCGAGGGTTCCCTGCAATACGAGATTACCACTTTGTGAATGCCACGGAGGAATCCGATGCTTTGGCGAAACTTCGGAAAACCATCGTAAATGAGAGCCTTAATTTCAAGGTAAGCATGGTTTATGCCTACGGTAGGCTGGTAGATAAATGTATTTTATTCATTCTCATGTTGTGCAGCTGCTTAGAGATGCCAGGAGTCTTGAGATCATCTTTCTTCTATTATTCGTTGTTTCTCCGTCTGCTCCTTTCTTTTGGATTTCCTATTTTATACATATCTCGATCTTTTGTGCTGCTTCTTCATGTCTCTTGTCACTGTAATTCCCATTCCAATTTCCCCCCCTCAATATTGTGAGACGGCTCTTTCATTTAGTCATCAAGACCACTGATTTGGTTTTCAGCAATGCCTAAGTAATTACTTAGTTCATACAAACTGGGTTTTTCATTACAGGACTTAACGTTTTGTATTTCCAAAGTTCTCTTCTAGTTAAGCCAAATGTTCATAAAACACAAATAAATCAGTTTATTAGGGAGAACAGTCTTTTTTAATACTTGCAGGAGAAAGAAATTTTCCCTGGGTTCTACAGGGAGCATGGTGTAAACTGTACTGAAAAACACCCTGATAGTTCAATGTGACAAACACAATGGTGAATTTGATTTAGTCCCCGTTGGCTTAGCTCATTAGCACTAATGATCAAGATCGTGACTTATAACTAGAGTCCTGTTTGGCCTGGACAGTCCCAGCATAATTATGAATAGTGTCCCACTACATTTTTAAAAGCATTCCAGTTTGAACGCTAAATTGTATGGTCACCCTGGTTATAACTCCATGGTGGTCAGTTAGCTTAGTTCTGTTCGATTTCCACAGACTATGCTTCTATTTAAAACCTAAAGAGCCGGTTAGAAATGTGTTGGTCTTTGTGGTACCCAGGGAGAATTTGTACTTTTGTATCTTTCAACACACATTTCTTAGGGTTACTAAAACGTTTTATGAATGGTGGATTGATACTGGCATTTTATATAAGAAGAATGACATTATTTATTTGCAGATTTTTCTACTGTCTTGTGGAGCATATTATCAGAGAGTGATATGAATTACACCAAATATACAAAATTTATTCATCCAATTAATCTCTTAATCCAGGTGTTTTTTTTTTCTGAGACTATATCCATATTTAACAAACTTTATTGTCACTTAGTATATTTTATAGTTTTTCTTGGTCATTGCTATCAGAGCATATACCATATTTTTTAAAAGACTCATTGGAGGATAATGAGTTTGTTTTGAATTTAGCTGAAGAAGAGTCAATAGATAAGGTGGTTGGTTCATGAAGCTGGATTAATAATACTGCTTTTGTCTGATAGCAAGATATCACTATCAATCAATAACACCAGTTTTTCTCCAGCACTTATCAATGCACTTCGAAGATAATTCTGTACAAGGAAGTAAAACAGATGCTTTGAGAAATGGCAGTATTGTTTAAGAAAGGCATGTATCGCTAATGGATGCATCAGACTGCATGTAGGCTTGAAAACCCATTTGATTGCTTTCTAGAATAGTGACTCTTTCAGATGACCCAGGACCAGTAAGCCTGCCAGAACTTGAATATTCTTTTCTCCGTAAGGTGCTTCAACCTGTATTCAGACAACAGCATTTAATCTATTGGAGGTCATTTTTTTGCCCTCTCATTTGCTTTTCATCTTTTCCTTTTATCTTGTTTCTTCTCTAATCTTTCCCTGTCTTACCCTTATTAACGTGTATCTAAGCAGGCAGACTCTTTAGAATAATTTTTTTTTTTTTTTTTTTTTTTGTGCTCAGCCTGTTAGTGACCTGTTACACTGAAAGGACAGCAGGACAAAATGGAGTTCAATGCCAACAATACTCCTTTCAATCTCATCCAGCGCATTAGCAGGGCAGGCATCCTTTGTTGGCCCTGTGATCCAGCCCTGCAAAATTCATCCCCTTTCTACTTGATTTGCTTACTATGAACCCTTGTTCTAATACTTGTTCATACTTCTAAATGTAGGTTTTTCTCCTTGAGTTAAAACATAGACTTCAATCTGAAGTTCTATTTCATATTAATTTATAAATGATGAAGAGAGGGAATATGAAAAGTGGAGGTTAGTGGAATTATATTTAATTTTCTGGAGCAAGAGCTACATGAAAACAATCTTTCAAATGAACATTTGCAGGTAAATATGGAAGTAATGGTTATGGCAGCTGTAAATCAGGCTCCTTAAAGTTCTGGTTACAAGTAGAAAAAGAGCAAGTTAAATTTTTGTGTGAGTGCTGAGTAAAATCCAATGTCTATTTGTAATAAATTTAAGAATATAAGTAGAAATTCTAATAAGTATTATCAAGTAGAGTATGTAATCTCAAAAACAGGGAGAGTTTGCCATCTGGTGGTTCTTGAAGGCATTTTCTTTACTATTGTTAGAGTTGCATTTCTGCTTTAAATTATTTTCAAGAAAAAAATGATTTGGGAAATATTTTTATTATGGAACTACCATCTTAAGGCCACTATTTTTAAAATCTTACTTTATATATTACTCAATTAGTAGACAGTGGTTAGATTCTAAGTGTAACACACCAATGATTATCCTCTTATGTCAGAGTCATTGGTATTTAGACGATTTCTTATTTTCCCAAGTTCGGGGTTCCACGAGAAAGCATAGCTTGTATGAGAAGATTTCATGTCTCCAGGTTTCACTGTTGATATATACATTCCACTAATATAACATATTGCAAATAACAAGCACAAACTTTAGTGTTTTACCTTGGGGCGTGAATATTTTTACCTGGTAATAATGTCTAAGAACTCTGTAATACTTACTAATGTTTTTATGCTAACATGTCTCTTGAATATTAAGTTTAATGTCTTAGAAAACAGAAAATCCTCTTTTTATGGTTAATGATTTATCTCAGTTGTTGCAGTGGAATTTCTGGATAGCTAAATAAATATTTTCTTATTATTTTATTTGATAGTTCTTTCCAAAGTGGCTTCTGGGTCCACAATTTTCTTATTTTAATTTTATTTTCCTTATTTCTTATAGTTTAAATAGCTTTACATTACATTTTGATTTTATTTAAAAATATATTTTTCAGTAATATACCTGTTTCTGTAAAAACTGTTAGCATTGAATTTACAAACCACCTGACAAATGCATCAATAAAATAGATTTTTACAGCTTGTCATTTGTAATTTCATAGATCCGAGATCAGCCTGTTGTTGGGCAGCTGATTCCAGACTGCTATGTGGAGCTTGAGAAAATCATCTTGTCAGAACGCAAAAATGTGCCAACTGAATTTCCTGTCATTGACCGGAAACAGCTATTACAACTAGTGAAAGAGCATCAGCTTCAATTAGATGAAAATGAGCTTCCTCATGCAGTTCACTTCCTAAATGAATCAGGTTTGTGTGTTTGTTTGTTTTACATATTTTTTTTTAAAGCTTGGCTGTCGTAATTTGTAAACACTTATAAAAAAAAATAGCATTTGCATTCAAAATTTAAGAGAATATATGCAAAATTCTTTAATAGGCCACTGCTTTTTTCTTTCTGGAAGATCATTATGTGCATGGATATTGAATCATATATCATGAAATTTAGCAATCATCTGAGCATAAGGTAGAGGAAAGAGTCCCTGAGCAGGAGTTAAAGCATGTGGGTTCTAGAGCTTGGCTTTACCATTCAGGAGATATGGAGCTTTGAACACAGCCATATCCTTTCATAGCATCAGATGAATTTGGCGCATGTGAAAGGTACTTTTGCACTGTAAAGGAGAATTATTAATCAGATGGTTTAACTGGGGCACTTAGAGATTCCCTGGTGGTGTGAGATGATGCAGTCGCTGCGTGGCAGGTCGTGCTCTGTTGGGTCACACATCCATCTTACTGATGAAGACTCTCAAACCCACTTCAGTGCTAGCTGTGTACTTGAGCAGCATGATATTGCTAGAAACTTGTGAGTTGATTGTTAGTACTAGAGCAAGTGGCTGGGAAGCTGCTTTCGATTTCTAGATTCTGTTGTATGAAAAATATCTTCACTTGGATTATAATCTGTTTCCTTTTCCTATCATTCTTAAATCAGATATTCTGAGAAATGCTGTTTCTTACCTGTATTTGGAAATAAGATGTGTCTTTGTTGTGTGTATTTCAAAAGCCAAAAAGAAAATCACGCGTTTTTATTTGTTTGTAAATGTATGCCATGCAGTGCATGTCGGTGTCTCAAATATGCTTATATGTGATCATTTCTATAGTTCAAAAATATTTCTTTATAATATTGGGACTTTAGAGCTTGGGAATTGAGATACATGGGTTCTAGTCCCAGCTCTGCCACTAATTATGCTGAAGTTTCCTCATTTGTAAAATGAGGAGGTTGGACTAGATACTCTCTAAAGCCCCTGGATATTTGTGTGTTCTAGATCCCATGTTTCACTGTTTGATGAATTTTTACTACAGGAGTCCTTCTTCATTTTCAAGACCCAGCACTACAATTGAGTGACTTATATTTCGTGGAACCCAAGTGGCTTTGCAAAATCATGGCACAGGTTGGTGTCATATTTTTGTAGCATAAGAGTTATGATCAACACCTAGAGCATTGAGGGTTTTAGAGTTTGTGTTTAGTTAAGGCAGAAACTGTTCTAAATACAGGAAATTATAGAGCACTTGACATAGAAAACTACTTGAAGAGCTTCATGGATAAAGTAAAGATATCTTAAGAGTTCACCTTCCTGTCTTTGCGTTCAAATCAGAGAGATGTTTATACCACTCTGTTCCATGCTGCTTTTCTAGTTCCTGATATCTTTGGTTTGGTTATTGACTTGGTCAGTTGAATCCAGTCTTTGTAAAAATCTTCAGGGTAAACACATGTGAGAAAATTGGGTTCATGAGCCTGTGAAAGCTTTATCTATGTAACATGAGGAAGTTTTGACTCTTAAGTGGAATGATCTGAGCTCTAAATGCTTACAGTCTTGAAAACTTTAGATGGTGTTGGTTACGGCTATCTTTTCTCCATTTATATTTCATGTGAAAAATGAAAAAAAAATGGTTTCTTCTCTCAGTGGTAATCCATTACCAATGAGTTGATATTAATTAGGTGTAATAATAAATCTCTATAGGTTTGCCATAGGAAACGATTAGAGTAAAACACACTAGCTCAGGGTTTCTCAGTCTCAGCAGTGCTGAATTTTGGGCCAGATAATTATTTGTTGCACATTACAGGATGATTGTTTCATCTTTGGAACATTTGAAGTTGCACATGTGTGGGAAATATTAGGGTGGGCATATATTATACAGTAGAACAAGAGCAGATTTCCACTATGACTGTACTAAAATTCCTGAAGATTCTGTGGAATAATTAAGTGGAAACTTCTTGAGAATTCTTCTCATTAGCATAGTTATAATATAAACTTGCTAATTTAAGAAAAATTAAGTCAATAATTTGAAAGGGTCAATGTTATTTTGAAAGACATTTAGAATGTGAGTAAAATAATAATTTAAATTTCTCATTAACTTAAAAAATAAATATCATCATTTTTACTTATGCTGATTAATTGAAATATAATTCATTCTTCACTATAATAAATATGTCATTTTTAAAGGGATCGAAAGCTATAAGTAATCAGGTGAAAACAAAAGCGAATTGTCTGACACCCACAAACAAAAATAAATAAGGGTATTCATCCTTAAGAATGATCAAGAGAAAGGCAGGAATAATTTCATGGTGCAAAAGCCCTAATGAGCCCACACACTCTCTATGTGCCCTGTTAGGTCACTAATTAAAGAAAGTTCCGTCAAGGGAGGGAGAAGTTTACAAAACTCATTTAATTGTGACAAAAGAGATATGAAAGGGACTTATTTAATTAATCATGTGGAACATTAAAAAGCTTTCATGACTATTTAATCTTGATAAAAACATGTGTGAGAATTACAAAGGAATTTGGAAAATTCTCTTTCCTTGAATAAGAGTATAAGTTAGCCATACTAGTTACTAGGTTGAAGGAATATTAGGAAGTCTTATAAAGGTGAAAAAATTAAGATCATGTATTAGATTTTATTGCAATGTAACAAGCCACTCCCAAGTGTGGATGCTTAAAACACCAACAATTTATTATTTTGCATTAATCTGTGGGTTGAATGGGCTCAGCTGTGTGGTTCTTCTTCACATGATGTTGGCAAGGGTCATTCACTTGGCTTGATTCATTGAGCCAGGCTGGAAATTCCAAGAAAGCTACACTCACATTTTGGTGTATTGGTGCTCCTCCATGTGGCCTCTCACATGGCTAAGTTGGTTTTTCTCATGGCATGATGATCACAGAGTAATTGGTCATCTTACATGGTAGCTGTATACCAGGAGAAATGGAACAAGTTTCCAGTCCTCTTGAAGGTTAGGCCTAGAACTGACAAAATATCAGTTCTCCCATCAGAGCAACCACAGGCCAGCTCCAACTCAAGGGGAGGGGAAATGAATTCCATTTCTTGATGGATTAAGGACCACACAAGTATAGGGAAAGAATTGATGGTGTCCATCTTCAGAAACTATATACAACAAATAGTGATAGAATACTATAGATCTGCTAGAAAAGTTAAGCACATACTCTCTCTTAAATGAATTTGTCTAAGTAAAATAAACTAGGATAAGTAGATAATAATGGCTAACATATGAAGGCTTACGATATGCTTCTCAAAGATTATCTCACTTAATTATCACAGCAACCCTTTTAAATGGTACTATATTAGCCCATATGTTGAAGTTGAAGATATTGATGGACAGAGATATTAAATAATTTATCCAAAGGTACACATTCAGGAAGAGGTAGTATTAGGATTCCAAACCAAGTAGTTTGACTCCAGTGCCTAAAAACCTAACCTTAGGATAAAATGCTCCAAATCACATTTTCTCAAAATTAACTCATTTGACGATATTTATTCAACACCTACCATGTTGCAGATATTGTCTGCTGCTGGGATTATAGCAGTGGACAAAACAAAGTTTTTGTGCTCATGAGGCTGACATTCAATTGAGAGAAAATAACTAATAAATAAGGCATGTGGTACAGTGTGTTGCAAAGAAAATTTAAAGTATGGTTGTAGATAGAGTGAATTGTAGCAAAGATCTTAGCACTTAAAAAGCACTAAAACAGCAAACAATTCTCTTCACCACCTAAATTGTAAGAGCAATCTGGAAGTGCTATAAAGTACACAAAATAGGAGAACTCCTAAACTACAGTTTTTATTCTTTAATGACCCATGTACATTGTCGTTAAACCAATATGCTCAATTGATTATGCACATATTGATTCAATAAACACTATACACACAAAATAGAAATATAGAGATGGGCAAAACAAGTCCTTGGGTCTAAGGATTTTACAATCCAGTATTTCACTCAACTTCCTGATAACATAAATAACATAAATAATGTTTGCTTCTATTTAAATATCCTTTAAATATATCGTAGATCTACTAAAGAAAATTAAGCACAAATTAAAACAAATTAGGTTAAGTAAAATAAATTGGAATATGTAGATAATTATGGCTAATATATGAAGGCTTACTGTGTGCTAAAAATTGTAACGTGTACTTTGCATGCATTACATGTGTTATCTTACAGCAATCTTAGAGACAGTCACTTTTATTATGTAGTTTTACAGAGAAGGAAACTGTGTCTTAAAGAAATCAAGTATCTTTCCCAGGGTCATTCAGCTAGTAACAGAGTCTGGATTTGAATCTGGGTTCTTCTGACTCTGATTCTTAAATCAAAGCTCAAAGTATGGTCTCTGTTAGAATCATTTGGGTTGCTAGTTAAAAAAGCCTTGCTGCAGACCTACTGACCCAGACTCTGTGAGTAGAATCCAGCAAAATATAATAGTTATTTTGAAAAAGTCTAAATTGTACCATACTGCCTCTCTTCCCATTGATAGAAATCCTTTCTTATGTAAAGTAGTATTTCTATTGGAAACTGGTAGTGATAACAATCTGGAAGATAGTTTCCCTAGGAATATATTATTAATGAGACTCTAAGAGAGATGTGGAATATTGGATTGATCTCTTAATTGGAGCTAGGTAAATCTTGAGGTTCATTGATTTCGGAGAATCTCAATAATTTCTATTCTGAATCCACTCCCTTAATTTAACAAATTTTGGGAGGAAGTGGATGCTGCAGGGTCTTCTAGGCTACATGGCTACTAGAGAAATTAGGTCCTGTGTTGTAATTGACAATGTTACAATTGTTCTGATCTCTTTCACTGAGCAAAGAGACATGAAATGCTTTAAATTTGAAATATTTCAGAAAATGAATTCTAGTGAGATTATGTATGAGTTTAAATCTTTCAGATTTTGACAGTGAAAGTGGAAGGCTGTCCGAAACATCCTAAGGGAATTATTTCACGTAGAGATGTGGAAAAATTTCTTTCAAAGAAAAGGAGATTTCCAAAGAACTACATGTCACAGTACTTTAAACTCCTAGAAAAATTCCAGATTGCCTTGCCAATAGGAGAAGAATATTTATTAGTTCCAAGCAGGTAAGCCACCCTTAAAAATTTAATTAATGGGCCTGCCCCGTGGCGCACTCGGGAGAGTGCAGCGCTTGGGAGCACAGCGACGCTCCCGCCGCGGGTTCGGATCCTATATAGGAATGGCCAGTGCACTCACTGGCTGAGTGCCGGTCACGAAAAAGACAAAAAAAAAAAAAAAAAAAAAAAAAAAAATTTAATTAACCCATGGAAATTCACCATGTATTATATTGTTTTAATTGTCAAAGTAACTTTGGTCTATAATAGATGTGCTAAATGTACATATATTTTTTGCTACTTGTGTAAACTTTCTATTGAAGTATAGCATTTACTTTTAATAAAAACACTGCATATGACATTTTAAAGATATAGTAATGACTTATTTTATGTATATAATTACTATTTGGCTTACCAGTGCTTAAATTATATGAGAAATGTACGTAGTAGAGATTATTTTGTGTGTGTTTTCTTACATGGAACTGAGGGAGTTATTATATTAGGCAAGTTCTGGGGAGACAATGAGTTTTCAATAGAGTTTTAAAAGAATTTATGGCATCATGATGGCACCCTAAATTCTAGCCCTCTATTACAGAAACTTTTCTTATTGCTTTATAAGCAACTAGGAAATGTTATAAAGTAATATGAAGTTGAAAGTGAAAATTACATCGATCTATGGATGGCAGCCAATTCTAAA